>NC_090735.1:160849455-160866955 GCF_036898095.1 Palaemon carinicauda | reverse complement strand
TTGCGGCCAGGAATTGTTTAAAAACAATCAAACGGACAGATAGGAGTGAAAATATAACCTCCTCCCATCTTCGTTGGCGGGGGGTAATAAAAAAAAAAAAAACATGAGAATGAATGCTAACACTTCAAAGTTGAATAGTAGGATGCTTAAAACTTTTTTTGTATTAAAACCATTCTGCAAAGTAAAAAATAACATATTCTGAAATTCCTGATTATCTTTGCGTATACTGTATAAGCCTGTAAGATGAAAAACATAAGGTAAAACAAACGAGCAACGCCGAAAAGTATTCCGGCTGCTGTTGCTACCCCTATCTTTAAACGGTTGCCCGTGAAATGCGAACGAAGGTTTAGGACCATAAATTAAAATAACAAGTTCTTGAATTGCAGGCATTAACTATTTCTAAGACCTTTCCTCGCACAAGTCAGATCTTACGGGTTGATTATGGCGTAACGAGCGCATTAAAGGTGGATTTTGGATTCCCGTGTAGGAATAATTCTCAGCAATCAAGATTTTCTAGAGAATGGCGGTCACCTACGTGGCTGCAACTCATAAGGTGACCCTGTTTAAGGCTTGATATTATTTGTGGGCTACTTATAAGATACTTTTTGTCAGTAGGTACCGTACACATGAATATAAGATGAAGGGTAAGATTGCAGAATTCTGTGCTGTTTCTTAAATCTTTCTTATTCCTTTAGTATTTTTTTTTTCTTATTACGAGTTGCTAATACAAGATCGGGTTACTTTAAGCACAACAGTTATTTTCTATTCTTATATTGCATATGAAAGTTATAATTTTGCGTACAGGAGTAGATACAAAGAATCATAAATACAAATACACAAATATTAGATATTTCCTGTCTAATTCTAGAACACCCCGTATAACCTCTTGCTATCATAATATTGATCAGAAATACTGTAACAATAAATAAATAAATAAATAAATAAACTTTAACAGAATAACCAAATAGTATTTCATCATCTGAAGGAACGCGAGAAGAAGCAATTTCTTCTTTGATCTTATTTTTTTTTTTTTTTTTTGCTTCATCCCAACTGCTGTGGGCGTAATCGAAGGACATTGTAGAAGCAGGAATGCAGAAGCTGCTGTTATACGTTTGCAGCTGGTTTAGCGCAAACTATATCTCTTTGCTTTTATGTAAATAAGCTATAGTTTACATCAGTCTGCATTTATTGCACATCTCAAGTATGTAATGCAGTGTTGCTTACATCGGCACATACACTGTTAACCTCATGTAAGTAGTTGCACTTTCATTTTATTAATCTTAAAACTCTCTCTCTCTCTCTCTCTCTCTCTCTCTCTCTCTCTCTCTCTCTCATACATATATATATGTACATATATATATATATATATATGTATATATATATATATATATATACAGTATATATATACATACATATATATACATATATATATATATATATATGTACACACACACACACATATATATATATATACATATATATATAAATGCATATATATATATATATATATATACATATATATATAAATGCATATATATATATATATATACATACATATATATATATATATAGTTATATATATATATATATATATGAACGCTAACAACTAAAAGAAATTCCCATAACGCAAAAGGTAATTGTATATTGAAAGTGATGGGTTATAAAACCATTAAAAAAACTAGCTATTTACGTCTCAATACATAATTATGAAGATTATTGTTTTTATTTTCTCTAATAATTCATTATTAACGCTTAGGCAAAGTCACTAGGCGAAAACTCTTTAAAGTTTTCACTTTTGGGAGCCAACTCCTTAAACACAATTACCAACTAATATAAAACTCGAATATAATTTACGTTTTTTTTCCAAGAATTTCGTAGGTAACATCTGGATGGATTTTATTTATAATTCCCCCCTTGAATAACTGCATTACACCGTCTTTGCTCTAATACAAACAGTCGAATAAGCTTATAATATAACTGAGGTCAATGTGTTGTAGACTGTTGCTTTCTTGGAATGTTTGTTACCAATATATATATATATATATATATATATACACACACATATATATATATATATATATATATAAACTGTTATCAGGTACATTTTTTCTGTATTATCAAATACGCAGATACATTATTATACACATACATGAATATTTTTATATGAGTTCGTGTGTATATATATATATATATATATACATATATTTATATATATGTATATAAATACATACATATATATATATATATATATATGTATATATATATAAATATATATATATATATATATATATATATTTGTGTGTGTGTAACTTTATCAATTTCCTCTATCAGGTATGCACCCAAAGATAAAACTCAGAACAATCACAGACACATAAACACTTGAATTTCAGAATCTTGGTTGGACATTCAGTCCTTCCTTTTCAAGTCTTTCACTACATCTACCAACGGCCTCAAAAGATCATCTCTCCTACCCTCTGTTATCAATACTCAATTTCTGTATATATTGTTTTTTTTTTTCTATAAACCGATCATGGACATATGACTAAACCATCTCCAAATACTGTGATCCCTCCTTATAGAGTGTACGTGTTGGTAACTTCCTTAACCTTAATTGGTGGGGCAAGGATACAACTTAAAAAAATCGGTTCTCAATGTCTATTAGAGTAAATACACAACATCCGTGGGACAAAAGAGAAGATAACTTATTTGCTAAAGGGACGAAGACAAACAGACTGCATCATGGGAACAGAACAGATGAGTGTTGCCAATGCTGACTCCATGTTGTCATATCATATCAATAACATTACAGAAATTAATCTAATGACATGCAACATCTGAAATAATGGTTGAAAGTAAATATTACGGATAATAATACGTACAATAATAATAATCATGATAATGCAGTAAATGATACCTACAATAATAATAATCATGACAATACTGGTACATGTGAAATGTGTCTTTTCATGTACCTACGTAGAGAAGTTAATTATTTTACATCTTTTTTATGCCTCCTTCAATCACATTTTACTTCTATAAAGCGAAGTTGGGTCGACAATCTTCTCCCAAAGTTGTCCTGTGGTATATAAAAAAAAAAAAAACTAGAACTTTTCCTATCTTTTTTCGCAAATATTACGATATGATTTATCTTCTTTCCTATCTAGCTTCTTTAACTATCGTTATCCAAAATATTCGGTCGCAAAAATTTGTGATTCAACTGTTTTTTATTATCTCACCATCCATATAAGAAGCAATTGCTCCCTCTTCTTGGTTTTCATTAATCCTTCTATTTACCTCTCACTTGCTAATCTTTTACTCTTCTAAATTATATATATATATATATATATATATACACAGTATATATATGTATATATATATATATATACAGTATATATATATATAAATATATATGTATATATATATATATATATATATACACCGTATATTTACCTTGAGTCTAACATCACGTGACATTTAATGCATAATAAGGACAGCGTCATCAGCATACTCTAGGTCAGCTAATTTCCTTATCCACCATCCCCAACTGTTCTATATATCATAAAATCCATGAAGAGGATAAACAACATAGGTGACAGCACAGTCCTTGGAGTGTTCCACTGTTCACTGGAAATTCATTTGATAGGACTCCACTAAAATTAACTTTGCACTTGCTATGCACATGAACAGATTTAATCAAATTTACATAATTAAGAGGAACTCCCTAATAACACACTACTCTTCACAAAATTAGCCGGTGCACACTGCTGAAGGATTTCTTATAGTCCTCAGATGCCATCAAAAGTGAATTTCTATATTCTACATATTGCTGTAACATAAGTCTTACAATGAGAATTTGGTCAGTACAACTTCCACCTTTTCTAAATCCTGCTTGTTCATCTTTCCGCTTTTCATCAATGAGGTTGGGCTCAAGATAAATAAAAGAAAGACGGCGATGATGAGAATGGAATAGGCAATGAAAGATGAAATATCATTGGAAGGAGAATGGATTAAGAAGGTTGAACCATTGAAATATTTGGGAACAATGATATCTAATACACGATCTTTAATAGGTATATCCATGTGAGTATATATATATATATATATATGTATATATACGTACACATAAACACACACACACACACACACACATATATATATATATATATATATATATCATATATTATTATCATTATTACTAGTGTACGCAACCTGATATAAATGACGACTAAGTACTTGAACAGACATGCACATACACACACATAAAACAAAGAATCAACCCTTCTCACCCCATCCCATTTTCTAAATAAAACTCACTGGTTCGGGAATTTGTGGAAGATTGTGGTTTCCGAGTGTACCTTTTGGGTATCCCCATCTCACCAGGGTATGACTGCTCCCTATCCTACCTACCCAAATGACGGGGAGAGTCCAAGTAGTCACCCACTTCCTGTCTCATAATTTTGACCATCCTTTACATTCAGATCTTCCCGGACAGTACCATCCAAATCGTAATACTAGGTATACAGTTAATTCTAGTAATCAGGCCTTCTCCACCAAGATGCTCAATACTACACAGTATTCTAGTTTTATTCCAGCTGTGACCAAGTTGTGGAATGATCTTCCTAATCGGGTGGTTGAATCGGTAGACCTTCAAAAGTTCAATCTTGCAGCAAAGGTTCTTATATTGAACAGGCTGACATAAGTCTCTTCATAGTTTATTTATGAAAGATCTGTTTTTAATGTTGTTACTGTTCTTAAAATATTTCATTTTAATTGTTCATTACTACTCACATAGTTTATTATTTCCTTATTTCCTTTCCTCATTGGGCTATTTTTCCTTGTTGGAGCCCTTAGGCTCATAGAATCCTGCTTTATCAACTGGGGTTGTGACTTAGCTAATAATAATAATAATAATAATAATAATAATAATAATAATAATAATAATAATAATAATGGTGATTTCCATTTTCTCTTGGTCACATCACTGGGAGATACGTCAGGAGCAATCCAAAAACTTAGCAAACGGGATCCAAGTGCTTCATCAGACGGTCAAAGTTTACAACCACAGACTAAATTAATTTCAACCTCTGCTATCAACTATTGAATCAAGTAGTCGATAATTGATGGACTTGTTCAGCTGAACTAGAGTACTTGTCTAGGCGTTATCGCTTTATCCAACTCGCCCGGCCTCCATTGTCAACAAACATGATTTATGCTTCTTGATACAGTGCTTGCAGGGAAGACGCTAAAGCTGTTCTAAAGAGGTTATCTAAAACGATATTTACTTTGTAAATGAGAGGCCAACGTTCCAAAGCCGCACTTGCAAGATTTAAGATTTACACTGAATGTAAAAGAAACTGTTAGCATAACGAAAACATCGAGTTCAGAAAGCCATTGATAAACAGTAGGTCGAACAAAAAGAGAATCCATTAAGATATCGCCAACCTACTATAAAATAGAATATTTGCCGCCCTAGTTGGAGCATAAATAATCCAGATATAAGTCTACTGTCCTTTTAAGATTCCGAACTGCTTTCAAGCAAATCTTAGGAAACTGAGTACTGGTATGGCCATATCATGAGAAGAGATGAACAATATATAGGGAGGATGGTGATGGAAATGGAGGTACAGGGAACGAGGAGAGGGAGACCAAAGCGAAGGTGGATGGACTGTGTCAAGGATGACCTTCGATCAAAGGGATTAACCGGTGATGAAGTGTGGGACAGAGGTAGATGGAGAAAGCTGGTCAGAAATATCGACCCCACATAAAAGTGGGAAAAGAGCCTCATCTCTATGTGACATTGATGTCCGTAACTACAATTTTTATGTAATCCCATTCAGGCTTTTTGCCAAATAAAGGATACGTGAGTATAGGGTCGCACATGTGATACGATAAAGACATTTGGCAAAACAAGATCCACTTACTATGATTGAACATTTTAAATTATTTGATTTCATTCACTGTGACAAGACTCGTATGACTAAATACTACGACGAACAAAAGGGATAAGTATGCAGCAGAATTAAAATTTCATATATTCGGAATGACTCAACCTACAAAGCAAATCCCAACGCAGTAAGAAAAACAAGCAACAAAAAACCTGAAAAAAATATAATTTTTTTTTTAAATTAATACAAACTAGAAACAATCCCCCTCATGCTGAACCACTCCCAACTTTCAATGAGACTCAAATATCCAAAGAGAACGCAGACTATTGACGGATTCGCAACCAATCAAACGCCAGGAAATTCTCAGCTTCTGAAAGGAGTGACTCAGAGACTGTCGTCTCCTTTTGATTGGACAGCTGTGGTCCTGCCTGATGCCTGATTAGACAGTTCAAACTGACGGGAATGTGGGGGCTCCCCTTTTTATTCTTCAAAACCAGTCCATCTGTAAACGACACATTAAGGTGCTTGTGGACTTTGTTAATCTGTGGCTGCCATAAAAGAATAGGAGACACAACAGTCATAGCAAGTAATCACACTGGATCAATCTACATTCCAACACTATTCGAGCTCTCTCTCTCTCTCTCTCTCTCTCTCTCTCTCTCTCTCAAGAATAAGGCTATTCGCAAATAAACATGTCAGACAAGTTTTTTAACATGGTGTATTCAAAATATATACATGTAGGCAACCATATCCCATATGTAATAAAGAGCTAGTGTCTAGCGCTAAATTATATATATATATATATATATATATATATATACACATATGTATATATATTTATTTATTTATATATAATTTCTTTCTGGTCACGCTCAGCAGTAATACGTCGCATACTCTGGTGAAAGGGGTTGTAGCCAGAAAAGGGGGAGGGGTGGGAAAGGTTGAATCTATGCATGTGCTTGTGTGCATATCTATCTAAATATTTAGCCATCCTTTTTGACGGGTCGCGCACACTAGTATGTATGTATGTATGTATGTATGTATGTGTATATATATATATATATATATACACACACACACACACACACACACACATATATATATATATATATATATATGGACTGGCAATTCTTCCATTTAGGTCGATAAATGTAGATGCCAGTACAAAATAAACTCACCCATTACTCATACGGATATCAGTCTTGATGATACATATATTGATCCATGCGCTTCTCAAATTTTTCACCTGCACAATATTAGCATAGTTGCAGATGATGTGCCAAAGAATATTTTGCAATCAAGTCTTGAATCCACTTTATACTGCAGTCTCTCTTTCAAAGATAAATCGCGCAATCCTTTGAGCTGGTTAAGGGGGAGACAGCAATTTTGTGACTAAGTTCCCGAACTTCACAAGTCGGGTTGAAAGTTTAAATCGAAACGAACCTTCTGGTAATAACTTCATAAGTTCCCATGCGATTTCTTCGAGGGGAGTTATTCGTTTATTCCTTACAGCGCTACGTACGAGTATAAACAGTACGCATGTATGTATGTATGTATGTATGTATGTATGTATGTAGATCCTCTTCCTGTGGCCATACTTCCTTTTGGTTCGGATCAATTTTCGGTGCTATTTCAGAGCCTAACCTGCCTTCTAAGTGTATACACACACACCTTCTTCAGATAATTACTTTCCTTGTGAGATGTTTTGAAAAGGGGAGAGATATTCTGTCGGCGAGTTATCATTCATAACACTGCATGGTGGTTAGGGATAATCGCAGAGGAATTTCTGGATGTTTATGTTTCATCAGCATAAAGGAGCACACGCCATCTGACGCCAATGGATTGCCGCGAGTCTTGTCTTGATGCTGCATTACGCAAGTCTCTTAACACATATTTGTATCTCTTGAGATGATTATTTCTTGTTAAAACTGTATATATAGATATTACCTCTGTAAGTTATTTATTTGCTTTTTATGTTATATTAGGAACATATATCAAAACATAATTACTTATATTCAATTAATAATGTAACAAACATAAAATTTCCTAATAGTAACATATAGTGCAGTATAATCTGTATTTCCATTAAGTTTCCAGCTCTTAATGCAAATTTTCCTTCTACAAAGGCCCTTTTCTGTCCCTAATTTTGGCACTATAAAATTCAGGCTCCAGTACCAATCGAACTAGGACGTATCTCCGGTGAAGACGAATAGCACATAAGGATTTATACTCAACATCTACATCAAGAGAAATTCACTAACAAAGAAATGAAACCTCTGCCAATGGCGACCACCATCGGAGAAGGTTCTTCACTTCATTGCTAGTCAAGCGACGCTTCAGAATACTTAGTTATGCAGCGATAACATATCATCAAGTGTTACTTAACTCGCTCACTCTGACGACACCTACAATCAAATCAATTACGCCATGTTGTCTCAGGGGTAATTCCAATTAACTTGATGCGACATGTGTTATTCGACTTTTTTTTCAATATTCTCTCTCTCTCTCTCTCTCTCTCTCTCTCTCTCTCTCTCTCGTCTACCATACCACCTGTCACTCTCTCGCCACCATCCTATTTCAGACGTCATCTTCAAGTATTAGTTTAAGAAACAGCTCGTGGTCGTTTGAAAAGAAGAAGAATGCCCAAGAACAGGAGGGGAAGGAGGATGGGAATTAAGGGGGTTCCTTTGTTTATGTTGCCCACGTGTGGGACTTCAACCCTTCTAGCCTTGAGTCAGGACGAAGACACAAACAGACATTTTAGTAGACAGACGTAGTTAATATCAAGACTACGGGCTTTGGAATGCAGGAAGGTACGTAAATACGTCTGCCACCCGAAAGGATGCTGTTGCTATATTTATCGTGGTTTAGACTTCAAGTTTGGGTTGCTTAAAATGAGGCGCTTGAGGATCGTATTTGAATTCCAATGAAGAAATAATAATAATAATAATAATAATAATAATAATAATAATAATAATAATAATAATAATAATAATAATAATAATAACCCTCATTATTCTAATACACGTACATTGTAAAAAAAAATAAAAAATAAAAAAAAATAATAAAAAAAAAAAAACCGTAATTTTAATCGGAAACTCTTCGTTAAAATCTACTGTTCTCGGCGGCATTTCAGGTAAATAAAGGCGACCTTAATTTTTACATACTTTGTTATTATGATTTACCAATTGGTAACCGTAATATCACTCCTTTACGTTAATATATCCGTTTTTTAAAAGGGTAAAAATCCTGGAATAAAAGTTGCCAGATATTTACCGTTTTTATAATGCAACTATTTGACAGTGTACTTTATCATATCTCAATGAAATATACAGTATAGTCTATACTGAATTTAGATACATTATAAACCGCATGAAATACATAGACTCGAAGATAATTAAGCTACAGAGTTATAACTTAACAATTATGATATCCCAGTTGAGCGTACTTTGTTTCTTGCTTCCCTCCTTGGAAAAGTTTTAATTATGCATGAATTTGTATACCGAGTTTAGGTGTTGGTTTCGTAAAAGTTAGCAAAGGGAAAGAGAATCACGTTTTATGAATAGCAATTCAGTTTATATATTTTGGTTATTTTTCATCATATTTTATAATATTTTTCAATAGCCCATGGAAAGAATACACTCAAAATCTAATGGTATAAGTACTGGCGCCTATTCATAGTTTTATTGAAAGGAAAGTAATAATGGAATATCTACAATAAAATGTCGGATTTTGACCTTATCCAAAAATACGGTAAATATATATATATATAATATATATATATATATGGAGAAGATATGCCGAAAGATAATGGGACGAACGTAAAGTTTACACTCCTTCCTCCTTAAAAAGATAAATACATTTTATATATATATATATATATATATATGGTGAGGGGTACATAGAGATGGTTTGGGCAAGGTCTTCTCAGTCCCCAAGAGGGCTTAGTTCACCAAAAACGAACGTAAAGTTTACTCTCCTTCCTCCTTAAAAAGATAAAAACATTTTATATATATATATATATATATATATGTGTGTGTGTGTGTGTGTGTGTGTGTGCGCGCGCGCGTGTGTGTGTATGTGTGTGTGTGTGTGTGTGTGTATGGTGAGGGGTAAATAGAGATGGTTTGGGCATGCTCTTCTCAGTCCCCAAGAGAGATTAGTTCACCAAACTTTCAACAGGGCTCCACAAGGTACTAGAAGAGTTGGAAGACCCAGGCCTACATAGTTGAGGAGTATGAAGCGTGAAGTAAAAGATGATGAATGGAACAGTATTGATTTAAAAGCTCAAGATAAAGACGACTGGCGAGATCTAACCTTTGCGTTAATAAACGTAGGAGATTATGATGATGATATATACATAACATGTATATACATACATACATACATACATATATATATATATATATATATATATATAGATATATCTTACAGTAAACCTTACCAGAAAACAAAGTTCCTCTTGCCAAATTGTGAATAACTAACACCAAATCTTTGCATATAATCCTATGATTATTCAACACATGTAAGTGTCTAGAAAGTTACAATACAAATAGGAAATAAAAGGGAAAAAAGCTCAGAGGTCTAGCAAAAACATAAAACTCTGCTCGAATTTCTCAGACTTCATTTATAGAAAATATAATTTTTAATTTTTACTACGGTTTCATGAATGTGAAGGTTCTATAAAAACGTATCTATACAAAGATATTTGCTAGTATTTTATTAATAAAATCAGTTCATTATGAATTTTAAACATAGAGGATGCTGTTTTTTAAATAAGTCTATTTAGCTGAAAATGAATAAACAGAACCATATACTAGCATATTTGTTCGTTCTGAGTAATTCAGAGAAAATTTTGAAAGTATTGAGAACTTTAATTGTATAGTTAAGTCTTAGCTACAGTTAACATTAAAAATAAGTTTGTCATCTTTAGTTAGATTTTAAAACACCATTAAAAAGAGTATGCATAAGTAAATTATCAGAGAACGTAAAATAAGTGTTAAATTTACAATACTTTGAAAATTGTAATGAAAAAGAATAAAGTACAAGTAAGGTAAGAAAAATGTGATGATAACTAATTTATAGCATCTCGTAATGGTAAAGTTTTCAACATAGTATGATCTACGGACGACAAATCCTGTGCATAAAACTTAAATATTTCCAAGAGAGGCCTGATGGACATAGGCTGCATAAATAAAGTTAAAATGGATCTGCTAACTCACAGACACACAAAAAAATGTCCACCATGAATTATCTCAGGCTTGCAAAATGGACCCATCCCAGCGTGGCACTAAATTGCTCTTTCATTAATTATGTAAAACGCATCAAACAGAACACTCGACCGAAAGGATCAACATATAAATTACACAGGCTTAATGACCCAATCTCGTCCCCTTCTCTGGACTGGATGACTATTTAAATATTTCCTGCACCTGGGACACACCAGTCAATAATTGACTTCCGTTCCATTCATGAGTTCATTTGAATTGCGTAAAATACCAGTTCAGGAAATTAATCTAATGAACACGATTACTGCAAGGAAAGGAAAATAAAACACTAACGAATCATGAATTAAAAGTTTCTTACGCAAAGTTATTTTCTGCAATTTGATTAATTTTACATATCTAAACTGTAAAGTTTTTTGCTTTACTGATATGCACAAGCTCGCAGTATCAATACCATATTCACGAGCGAACGCAAGCGCACAAATATATGTATATATATAAATACTGTATATATATACATATATATATACATATACATATATATATATATATATACATATATATATTTATATATATTATATATATATCTATTCATATATATATATATATATATATATATATATTATACATACATATATATACATACATACATATATACAGTGCATATATATGTGTGACGTAACTGTCTTTATGGTATATGTAAGTATTTATGTACACACACACACACACACATATATATATATATATATATATACTGTATGCATATGTATGCTTGTATGTATGCTTACACAGTATATACTGTATACGATAAAGTATGTGTTAGTAAAATTGCAGATTTTATCTTGTATACTAGAGTTCAAATGCACACACACACATACATACATATATATATATATATATATATATGTTTGTGTGTAGTATATCATTCAAAAACTTCATAATTTTGAATGACTTTACATAGAAGTCCAAAGAGAAATGAAGCTTTAAACAGGATCATAATTTTTCTCGCGTGCTACCTAATCAACGACAAATGTCTACATAGACAATAAAATATATATTAAAAAATAAATCCCATTATCTGAGGTCTCAACATACACTTAAAAAAAGAAAGTAATCTCATAACCCACTTGTTACTATCTTAACCTCTTCCTCACATCTTGTAATGCGAGAAGGGAGAGAAAATATGCCCAATGAGCTACAAGTGATGGAAAGTGACACAACCCGTGATACAGACTTAATTAGTTACTGGAGGCATTTGCTTCACTGTTGGGAAAGAAGGTAATTGGACTTCAGAGGAGGTTGTTGAGGTGAGATAGGCTGTGTTGGAGGGAAGAAATACTACAATTGTACGAGGATCAAATTAAAGAATGAAGAGTGGCAGGAAAGAGGTGGTAATATAAATAAAAGGAAATTATGGGGGATATACAAACTGTTGTGAGGCTTCTTATGGAGGGACGGACAAGGGGGCGTAATGAAGGTGTTAAATACAATGCCGTGAACGTAGAAAGTGAACGTGCTCGTATAAAGCCGGGGGAAAAGAATAAAAAACGAAAGGGAGAGAGGAAATATAGGTGAGAAAATGCTCACAGACATTATCCGATTTTTTCGTAAAATAAAATGTTTGTAGAAGATACAATATATGTATTGCATAAAAAAAAAATTGTAATTGGAAAAAAAAAAATGACAGCGGTTTATACTTCGTTGCATGTTTTTATCACAATATCAAAACACCATACCTACTACTACTACTACTACTACTACTACTACTACTACTACTACTACTACTACTACTACTACTAATAATAATAATAATAATAATAATAATAATAATAATAACTGAGTAAAAGGAACCACAGAATTGAATGAATCTAAAGATCTAATTTCAAAGCAACAATCTTACCGTGGCAAAAAGAAAAAAAAAATAGCAACAAAATAACAGCATCGATAAAACAATAGGTAGCCAGAAGCTATAAAACCAAGTGAGAATAAAAGCCAAAGACAAATTTCACATATAAAAAGTAGCTGTGAAAGATATACGCGTGACATGAGTAGTAAAGTGACAAAAAAGGCAAGGTAGGCAAAAAAAGAGTGACTAAAATATACTAGGTATAAGCCAAGGCTTATGTACAGGACTAAAATTCGTGACAGGGCTACGGGTGTTAAAGTCTTCCCACGAGGAAAAAAAAACGACTATAAAAAGCAATGTACAGGTATCTTCTCTCTCTTATTTTTTTTTCTATTTTTATCGACTGTTGGTACATCTATTTTTGGGGTGAAAATTTTCTTTTGCGTTTTGTTCTGTATTTATATCTAATCATAGGAATAATTATACTATTATTACATTACTTCTCTTGTAGTTTATCTATTTCCTTGTTTCCTTTCCTCGCTTGGCTATTTTCCCCTGCTGGGGCCCTTGGGCTTATGGCATCTTGCTTTTCTAACTAGGGTTGTAGATTAGCAATTAATGATAATAATAATAATAATATTGTTTTCTCCCCTATGTACATATATAAACACACACACACACACACACACACACATATATATATATATATATATATACATATATATATATATGTATATATATATATATATATATATATGTGTGTGTGTGTGTGTGTGGTATATATATATATACATATATATATACATATATATACACACACACACACACATATATATATATATATATATATATACAATGAATAGACAACGTCTCAGCGGCGTCCAAAAATCGAAGACAGCTTCTCTGCGGACATATCGTCCTGCAGATAGTTTTCACGATAACGGCAGAAATACATTTACTTTTCGACATTTATTGTTTGGTGTCGACACGTGTTTCGGATTACTTAGCGATCCTTCCTCAGGACTACATTGAGTTTTTTTAACTACTCTTTAATATACAGTGTCCCATAAGTCTCCATACATAGGAGAAATAATATATTACATACAAATATGGTTCTAAAATTTATTTCTTCAAATTTCAGATAACCCAGAGAATGCATTTGAATAAAAAACAGCGAATTGAAATCATCCTGATGGCTGGTTCAGCAAGCAGTCGTATGGTTGAAAGCGTATTTAACAGAAAACATGGGACGAGTGACATAAGACACTGGCAAAAACTTACTGTCAAGTTAAAAGAAAAGAAGAAGAAATAACTAAAAAACAAAAAACAAAAACAGGAAGTGTTTTGGATCAAGCAACATGAGGTCGAAGACACACATTCAGCAAGTAACATACAACAGACAGAATACTTACAACACTTACACAGAGTCCAACAAAAAAGTATCCAACGCTTGTCTGCAGAAACTGGTACCAGCACATCAAATATCAGCCGCATATTGCAAGACAATAAATGGCATCCATACAAACTACATACGGCACATTTAGGCGAAGACGATCCAGAAAGACGAATGGAATTTTGCGAATGGGGATTAAGAAAATTCAGAGAATATCCAAACATTTTGACCAAGATGTTGTTTAGTGATGAAGCAAATCTTTATGTAAGTGGAGAGGTTAACCGGCGAAACCTACGTTATTAGAGTCATGATAACCCTCAATGAATGCAAGGTGCCGATAAAGTGATAGTGTTGGTAGGAATATGGGTTGATAGAATTATTGGGACCATTTTTTATGGGAATCTTAATGCCGATAAATATCTTAACATGTTGCAAAAAGGAGTTTTCCCATATTTGCTATACGAGGAAAGTAACTTCCCAGTTTACATTCAACAAGATGAAGCTCTACCACATTTTGTTATTCAGGTACAGTTGGCTTCATTAATCCCAGTACACTTCACGAGAAGCTAAAGGCGACGTCTGTGTACCGGAATTAATGAAGCCAACTGGACGTCGGTGGTTAGATCAACAGTTTCCAGGTCATGGGTTGGTCGACGTGGTCCTGTGAAGTACCCTCCCAGATCCCCTGACTTTGACCCCTCTTGATTTTTACCTTTGGGGACATGTAAAGGCCATAGTCTATCAGGTAAAAATACAAAACATAAATCATCTCAAGGAACGTATCACAAACCCCCATTACAAACATAAATCCAGATGTTCTCAGAAGCGTTCTTCAGCAGTGGAAAACGCATTGATATGTGTTTCCGACAAAATGGCAGTCATATAGGGCATATAATACAAATAAAAATGGTTTATGTCAAGAAACGTTTATTTTTCATAGGTATGGAGAAGTATGGGACACCTTATACACACACATTATACATTATATATATATATATATATATATGTATATACATATATATATATATATATATATACAGTATATATATATATATATATATATATATATATTAAACGCTAGTTAAGGTTATGCATAATGTTGACACTATCGGAAGCTACATATTTTCAATCATAATTTTTATCTATATTTTCGTCAATCTATCATTGAAGTAGTTATATCTAAAACCATTAGAGATAAACAGTTCTTCTGAATGAAGGGGACCAAGGATACATAATACTGAAATTTATGTACTAACACCCCCCCCCCAACGTCAAATCTAGATTGATTGATGAGGAAAATAAGTTTGACCAGCAAAATTCGACAAAAACTATGGAATTTTGGCTGCTATTCCTATAATATATATGCGAACATTTTTCTCCTCGGCACAATAACATGTTTATGACAATTTGTTCAGACTTTTGCTATCACCAAAAGGTTAAATGAACAATAACAAACGCCTCAATAACATTAAAATGGAAAAAAATATATATATTTATGATTCAGTTCTATTTTAGTACAGGGCTCGCCATTCACTCAATGTAGCAGAACTTATAAATCATTCAACATCAAAGCGTGCATTTTACAACGCGGTGTTTTTTGCACACCTGTTTTTTTAGCTAATTGCCCCACCTGGCCTTGCTGTGCCTGTAATTTCACAAAAAGCATTATCATTACGATTTTCATTTTTTATTCACGATTTTTTTTCCTACGTAATTTTCCTTATCTCGTTACTGGATTTCATCATTACTTTTTCCATCACATGATTTTAGCTGTTAGTTTTGCCTTTTTTTTTTATTGTTTTCGTGTAATAATTGCTGACTCGTCTTAATAATTCGCCTATTTATCAATGAGTTTTATTCTGTATTTGTTTTAGACTGAAACTTACTGATCCTTAACATGTTTAACGTATATAAATACAAATATATAAAATACGGGAGTCTTTATCTTTCTCAATGTTATTTCGTTATTATTTTTTTTTCAGTAACAATTAGGCTACAGCATATTCTTTAGCTTTCCCTATGTTTTCTTAACGACTATTTTGACATTTACCATATATGAAGTCAGTGAACCACATCTTTCCAAGAAAAATAACACTAATTACTCCATTTTCTAGAAGTTCAGTAAAGTATTAGCTCTCCTTACTCTTAAATGATATTCCTGGCACATAATTAATGTGTCACTTGGTGATATTTCATCACGTTAATGAGGTGTCTTATATTCCTATCTCATTGGAGGAGGGGCAGTTGGATAGCCAATGTATTGCTTAAAAGCAAAAAAAAAAAAAAAAACGTGATTACATAGATTAAATAAATATAAAACGGGACAGAGAAAGGATGAATTTATTAAAAAAAAAACGTTGAGCTTTTATACATATTGAAAAAAAATGATGTAGACTATATGACAAACTTCAATATTACAACGATGCCAAACGCTGAACCGTAGAGCAGGTCTATTAAAAAGAGAGAGAGAGAGAGAGAGAGAGAGAGAGAGAGAGAGAGAGAGAGAGAGAGTATCTTTTATCATGTTTACCTCTCGACAAATCAGACTTATTAAAAAATAGAATGGATAATTGATAAAACCAAAGGACGTCACAAGGATAAAGATAGCTCCAAGAATTATGTCGAAACTCTAATTACAAAAGGTCATGGGTTCGATTCCAGAATTAGTCTAAACGCCTTATCCAAGTGACATTATATTCCACAGTATCTCTACTGACTTAAGCAGTGAACTCAGAGCTCGATAGTTATTCAGATATGGTTGGTCACAATTTGGTGATCGCAAGTTAACTAATACGCATACATAAAATAACACACACACACATATATACACAACATACATATACATACATTTACATATACACACACACACACACACACACACATATATATATATATATATATATATAGTATATATCACCAGCCGTAACTAGAGGAATGCTGGAAAAAGGCCTCAGACATGTCCTTCCGCTCCCAACTACTTATGGTCTTTTTACGCCAATCCGTACTTGTAAAGTTTCTTAGCTCGTAATCCATTGTATTGTTTCTTTCCCTGCTTTTTTTTTGCAATCTCAAAGAACACATTCTGTTATCTAATGTCCATCTGTCATTCTCATTATATTTCTTGCTCATGTACATTTATTTTTCTTGCATG
>NC_090735.1:160841955-160846955 GCF_036898095.1 Palaemon carinicauda | reverse complement strand
ATTATTATTACCGTTTCGTTACTTAGTATAGACAACAATATCGACATTTCCTTACATAACATTACAGTATGTTTGCAAATTAAACTGAACCCAGTGATTTCCGAAACGTAAAAACAAACAGACATCACTCAGAACAAATCCCATTAATCGAAATATTTAAAGGGGAATCAGAGTTACAAGACATTAAAACATAAGAACATCCATCAAACCATGAATGAAACCTCCGCTAGAAAGGGATATTGATAATAGAGGGAATAGATGGATGGTGGACACTTAGGGGGGGGGGGGGGATGGGGAATGAATAAGCAGATATGGAATTATGAATTAGCTAAAGCAGGAAGTTGAAAATAAATTTATTGTCTAAATTATTACGACTAAAAGAATATTACTTATTGATCTGTTTACTGATTCCATACTGCAACACTTAATTGCCATAAGCATGGATATCTAACGACATTTGTGATTTCACAGTATGTAGATAGGTAAAAGACTTTTTTTTTCTTTAATATTTGAAATTTATCTAATTCATTTTAGTACTCCATCTATCATTTGTCCCGTAGATATATTTAACCTGGCTATTCAATTGTTTCACGTATGTATGTATGCACTGACTATATCCTATCAATTCAAAAACATTCATAATGCATGGACAATTTATATTGTTCAATTACTTTTATGTAACCAAACGTACACAAAAACCTAAGTACATAAATGCATGAAATTATGTATGCACTACCAATGTCCTATCACATCAAAAACAGGCATGATAGAAACATGTAAAATATGTAGTGTTAAACTGTTTTAATATAATAACCACATATACAGAAATATACAATAATTATATAGACTGCAAAGAATAGTGACTATATGAATGTATTATCTGGTGTCCTCAGAGTACCGTACTCTGCTCACTATCATTTTTATCATATACTGTATGTATGATAGGTGGTTTGGCCTAGGTAATAAGCTCGTTGCATATGCAGATGATGCTACTCTCTTTGCATTAATCCCAACTACTAAATGTAGACTATGGTTGCAGACTCCCTTAATAAAGATCTAACTAAAATTATTACAAGTTGTAATTTAAAGGCATGAAGTTGAACCCTAATGAACCTCAAAGTATGATTATAAGTAGATTGAGGACAGTGGTTTCTTAACAGCCAGATCTCTGCATTGATAGTAGATTCTTTAACTATTCTAGGTGTGATTCCTGATTACAAATTCACTTCTGAGAAACAGATTCGCTCTGTTTCTTCTTCAATTGCACAAAAAAAAAAAAAAAATTAATTGTTGATTAAGAATTTTCAGATTTTCGGTAATCAGTCTATTCTCAGGAGTTTTTTTTAATCTTTCATTCTACCTTGTTTCGGGTATTGTTCTCCTGTCGGACCTCAGTTGCCGACTCTCATTTCAATTTATTGGAAAGAAACTTGCGGTCTATTAAAGTCCTTATTCTTGATCTAGATCTTAACCTCTGACACCGTTGTAATAATAATAATAATAATAATAATAATAATAATAATAACAATAATTCAATGAAGATAGTGGCTCCCTTAGTGGCCGTTAATTTTAGAAGACACATTTTTTATTGATCTACTTTTCTTCTCAAAAAGCACTGCAATTAGCCAGTAACTATGCTATTCTCATTCATAGAGGGAATATATATTCATCAGCAAATGATCTTCAACCAAGCTTGCATAAAAGAGGGTCTCCTACTGCAATAATAATAACTGAACGGCCACTCGGTAGAGTGCATACATTCGCCTTATCATGTTGTATTTTTCATCATAGACCAATGAATTATATATATTTAAGGCACTCCGTTTCATGCAAATCGGATAAAATTGACCACAGTATAGCAAAAAAACGTTCTTTGATGTTTTCGTTATCTTGACCCTTGAATTTTTACCCAATCTCTTCCAAATTCCAATCAATTTGTCTTTAGATCATGGCCAATCATCCCACCAAATGTCATGAGATTAAGTCATATAGTTTTTGAGTTATGCGAATCACAAAAAACAAACATGCAAACATAAATAAACAAGAGTAGTGAAATCAGTATACCACGTTGTATATCACAAGATGGGCAATCGAATTGTGCACATTTTGGCACTAGTTTTCATGTAAATACGATACACATTGGCCACAATATGCAAAATTACACAATTCTGTTCAAATTGTCCTTGGATCACGACTAATCATTCCGCCAAATTTCATGGGATTCGGTCAAATAGTTTTTGAGCTATGCAAATCACACACACATACAGACATACAAATAAATCTATACATGCCTATCAAAACATAACCTCCGCAACGTAGTTGGTGAAGATACTACTACTACTACTACTACTACTACTACTACTAATAATAATAATAATAATAATAATAATAATAATAATAATAATAATAATAATAATAATAATAATAATAATTTGTTTGTGTACTGATTTTGGATCATATTCCTTACCCATGCTGTAAAAAAAAAAAATGCCTAAGATTGTTCATGTTTCAGAACACTGATACAGCCTAACAATAAGTCGCTAACATGTGACACTCTGCTGCGTACAAACTTATTTAGAGAATAGAGTAACGACATATACATATATATATATATATATATATATATACATATATATATATATATGTGTGTGTGTGTGTGTGTGTGTGTGTGTGTATGTGTGTGTGTATGTTGTGTGTGTAAGAATAACTTCCAGACAATTGTTCAATATAAATGAAAATAAATAAGACCACAAAATGTAAAACAGAAAATGTCCGAGACATATGAGTCAACGCCTTGCAGCTTTACCGCCAAAGAAATTCTCTGCTCGACGTCGCTGGAGAATCTTCTTTGAGACAGCGATCTAATTAGTTAATTACATCATCATTTAATTAATTGATATTAAGACTCCCTTCCCCGACACAAGAAAGACATTATCCACGAGACAGTACGTTTTAGTCACTAGAGAGAGAGAGAGAGAGAGAGAGAGAGAGAGAGAGAGAGACAGACAGAGAGTGGTATATGGATCGCACAACGCCAGTGTCTGTAATTAAATCTAAAATATATATTAGCGAAATGAGAGACGTTCTTCCTTTATTGATTTAACTGAAAAAGATTAATGTCTAATATTTATTTTCAACAGGAATATTATTAGATTTTTTAGTAAGAATTCACATTATGTAAATACATATCTGAAAATGTTATTCTTTACTATATTTGGATATTTTTCATTTTACCTTGCCGTTATCTAAGTGCAATATCTACAATAATTGTGTTTTATACTGAACATTTACAATCAATACTAGTTAAAACCAAATATATCGCGAAATTTAGCAATGACTCTTTACATTAATATTAGACACATTCAGATAATAATAATAATAATAATAATAATAATAATAATAATAATAATAATAATAATAATAATAATAATAATAATAATAATAATGTTCTTTTTTTCATTTAATGCATACTTCATTCGTGATATCTTTTTGTTAATTTTCCATTAATTTGCACATAGCAGAATCAGTGTAAATGATTAAAGTAAAATAAAATCATGTCCCGTGGGCACCAATTCATAAGTTTTATTAATAATATTACGATCTAGTTTTTTTAGCAATTTTCCGCAAAAAAAACATCATATTTAATGACGTAATTCTGGAGAAAGGTTCAATAAAAAATAATGAAGAATAAATATATGATCTAATTAAAATTAGTAAAGAAGAGAATAAATTAACAACTCAAATTAGAAATAAATAAGTTAACATATATGAAATGATGTAGAAAATAAATGGACTCTCACTCAAAGGTAGAAATAAGTATCAAAATAAGATATGATCAATTAAATAAACAAAGTTGAAAGAAAATTAATTCACACATCAAAATGTTTATACAGATTTTATCCACGGTCAGTGCAAATGACTTTATAAGAAAAAAAAATAAAATAAATAACCTTTCAGGTAATGGCCAAATAATACTTATCACAATAAGTGACATTTTCAACAAATAACAGCAATAACGACTATTATTTAACATATACTTTGTAATAAAAATTCAATAACACAAAAATGGGATGATTCTTACTACAAAATGTAATAATGATTATGCCATGTATTTTCTATTCACAAAACAAAGATAGGCTAAAAATAATGTTCACATTTCTTTCCTTAAATGTTAAAGCAGATCTAAATACATATCCCGTAATCATATATATATATATATATATATATGTATATATATATATATATATATACATATATATACATATATATATATATATATATATAATATATATCTAGCATTTCAACGATATAATAGCAAAGAAAAGATAATGGCATATATATATATATATATATACTCTTTTGGCTCAAAATTTATTTCAGGTGACTTAAAAGCATGTGGAAAATAAGTACTGTCCACAAGACATATTTGATATAAAATTCTAGCCTTTCTTTCCTAGTCTGTTTACCTCAGGTAAACAAACTGCTTCTTTCGAGCTACAACTGTCTGAATGGCTTTACCTCCAATTTCTTAACAATGCACATTCCACGCTATTATGTTATTCTTATTTGTTTTTCTTTCTTTCTTTTTAGACTACTTCAATTACACTGGAATACTTGATACGTATCTAAAACAAAAACAGATTTATATCCCTTGATAATTTTGATATATAGAAATAATAATAATAATAATAATAATAATAATAATAATAATAATAATAATAATAATAATAATAATAATGATGATAATAATTATAATAACAATATAACAATAATAATGATAATAATAGTAATAATAATTATAATAATAATAAAAAAAGTAATAATAATAATAATAATGATAATAATAATAATTATAATAATGATAATAATAATAATAACAATAATAATTATAACAATATAACAATAATAATAATAATAATAATAATAATAATAATAATAATAATAGCCATTTCACCATAAAACTTCCTCACAGTCTTAATATATACACGAATTTAAAAAAC
>NC_090735.1:160829455-160834455 GCF_036898095.1 Palaemon carinicauda | reverse complement strand
AAATAACGAGTCTTAATAAAAAGTGGTCGTGTATATACATACCACGTTATCATGACTGAAATCTATAAGACCTGGATGAGGTAATCCTCACCTTACCAGTGTGAAACCATTTATAAAATATTCATGAAATATTCACTCTCATTATAAGTTCTTTGATGAATCAGGTCATATATCTGCTGAATTTCTTGTCCTATTTACATGTTCATCTGTATAATAGATTGACTACAAGAGTAAAGTCGGTAATTTTCAAACAGGATCTTACCAAAGTTAAATCTTCTCTCTCTCTCTCTCTCTCTCTCTCTCTCTCTCTCTCTCTCTCTCTCTCTCTCTCTCTCTCTCTCTCTCTCTCAATATATTTCACCATTTAAATTCATACCATTACATTAACAATTTACATGAGAATACAGTATCATATGTTTACATCTTTTCGCTTGTATGAGCCGTATAGAAGTTGTTTTTAACCTCGTTTTATAGATTTGTTTTGCAAGATTCCATGCTAGACTTCTGAAGGCCTTAAAACAGTTAAATGCTATCATTCCTTCAATTATACGTTGATTCTGAGCAGCCTCCAAATCTAGATTTTCGGCGCTAAAGCATCCGAGACATTTTTGAGGTTTGCAAAGTGCTGGAGAGCATCTGTATAAGGGATGGTCTAAAGATAACAACTTCTAAATATGTTATGAATGTTCATCATATGACCATACATACAAAAATGTCCAGAAAATACAAAGAAATGCGTCAATTGCAATCAACAACATAGAACTTTAGCAGCATAATTTCCAGTGAGAAAGGAAATAACTAAAAAGAAAATGCAAGAGATAAAGGCGAGCAGAGATGCAATATGCACTACAAACAACGCCACAAGTTACGCCAAAGTAATAGCTACCAATAAAGGGAATTGCCAGGCTAATGCAAATAGCCTTCTAAACAATATACAAGATGACACAAGAATTGCGACAATAACAAATATAGCGATAATATTGGGGGAGCGTCAATAATAAACAGCATATTGGCAGATAAGAATTTACTAACAATGTATTTCCCTGAGAAAACAATAAATAAGGTAGAAAACACCATGAAAAGAAACAAGAGACAACATAATAAAATTATAACATGTGAATTGGAAGCATTTCAGAATTTACAACAGGATTGCAGTACTTCACACAAGACGATGTGAGTATAGGCCTAATAAAAAAAAATTCAGTAGACGACTCATCAGATGAAGACTTAAAACCCGGAAATGAACCTAATTCGGACTCAAACTCACCAATTCCTTTCTTAGGAGATATAAGATCTTTGCAAGAAACACAGCATCAATCAACAGGAGAAATGCAAGCATCGGTACAAAGACCCCTAGGTCTCTCCATCCCTTCCACTTTGTAAAATCCACAAGAATTAACTTTAGAATATAAAATACTACGCCGTTAGCCAAGAATGCCAAAAACAAAAAGTAAAAGAAAAATAAGCATTTATTGTAATAAATTCAATTTACGACCCCAACAAGAAAAATGTACTTTTATATAAATAAAATTGAGGTTAAACCACACTTTATATTACTTTTACTAATAATAAACTAAGCAAACTATTTCATATCATGGCTAACTAAAGCTAAGTACCCGGAAGTGTTTCATGATTTCTGTTATACAATATTTAAGGAAACGTGTAACTTGACAAACAGAATAATAAAACAAAAACAATGTTAAACTGTTATTATAATTATATTACTAAATTTCCTAGGACTGCGGTTATTGTCATTATTAGCACTTAATCTATTTTCCTCATCCTCAAAGCCAGTCCCATCACCCACGTTATTCTAGTACGCATGGGGTCGAATATCACATATCACTCCATTCAATTCAATGCATACAGAGGAAGGCATAATCAAATACAAAAGAAACACATTAATTTTCTTCTCTTCTGTTTTTTCGACCATTATCCCTTTAATGGCATCAGTCCTGGTTTATAATTTGGCAGATGGATTTTACTATCCCATGCCCTTGCAATCATCGACCACAGTTATTGGTGGTGGGCCTAGCGTTTGACTAAATAGTTCAAGTGCATGACAGCAGTTTCCACAGTTATTGGCAGTGGGCCTAGACTTTTCCTAAAAGGTAAGATTGCAAGACAGCAGCTGTCCTTTAAGTCGGTTTCTACGACACGGAGGACGTAGGGTGGTAGTGATCTTTATTATTACTATTGTACGTTAAATGCAGATATTGTGTCAGTTTCCCTTTAACTGGTACCCGCTCGACTCTAATAACTGAAATATCTTAAATCCTAGAAATGTCACTAGAAACGCTGGAATTTAGGATCGTGATTTTCCCTCTATGAAATTTCTATCCTAAATGCAAAATGGTTGACATCATTTTGCGCTATGTGAGCGAAGTCCACGAGAAGCCTAAGACCACTGATTTCAACGAATTGCTGGAGCTAAGAATTCACAGCGAAACCATGCAGGGTTTAAAGGCCACTCATGAATGGCCGGGGCAAGGGGCAGTGACATTGCCCTATTGAGCAGGACAATGCCCTAGAGACTGACCATATACACATTAGGATCAGCGCCCGAGCCCCTTTTCCACCCAAGCTAGGACCAATGAGGGCCAGACAATAGCTTCTGATGACTCAACAGGTAGACCTATAGTCTCCCTAGAACCCCCATCCTTAGTTCACAAGGATGGTGAGGTTGCAGCGACCAAATGAACTAACGAATTTGAGCGGGACTCGAACTCCAGTCTGGCGTACACCAGTCAGGGACGCTATCACATCCTGTGAGAGAAGCCAGTTGTCTCACCAAATATTTTCATTGCAGCAATATTTTACATAATACATACTGTAAATATCGATCTCATGAATAAAATAAAGTTTAAGTTATTAAACGTGTGGAAATTACTTGCTTATGGTTTTATTTTCATTATTTTACTTAAGTATCAAGATCTCATTTTGATTTCTGAATTGGTAAGGAATTTAACTTTATTAAGTTAGAAGAATCCCCGATCTTTTTTTCATTTAACCAAGAGTTGTTTACTTTTGTAAACCATGCATGCATATAGAAGGAAATTCTAAATTCTGAAGAAAGACGAAATATGACTAAATATTTTTGAGCTGTGTAAGGCCAAGAAGTGTAGTCCTAGGAAAACAAAGATTTGCATGGTAACAGGCGCATTCGCGTTGCACTAGTTTCAAATTTGAATAAATGAAGTGTTTTTCTTTTCACACTGAATAAACTTTACTATAAGTAATTACTTTTTCTAAGTCTATAAAAAAATACTTAACTATAAGACATTAACTTGTTTGATTGCATTCAAAATGTATGGATCGTTTTCAAATTAATTCATGTTCCTTTTCAGCTACATTGCCAACTATTTATATAATGCATGCTATTTCCAATAGTGTTATTTTATTGTGGAAAATAATACTTTCAACAAAGAAAAGTTAATAAGTTTCTTCACATAAGTATTTCTTACTGCATTTATTATAAATTGACTTCGTCTATTTAAGAGTAATTCATTTTCTATTGATTTGAGTAAAATGATTTTAATTGACTTGTGTAAAGAAATCTAATTTTTCACTGACTTGTGTAAGATAATCTATTATTTACCGAGTTCTGTAAATTAATATTTTTTTCACTGAAATGTGTGGAATATACTATTTTCCATTGAGTTCTGTATGAAATATTTTTGTAGGGTCTTTGTAGAGTACTTCCTCTGATAACCTCGGAATTAATGTGCTCATACTATAGCACTTCTACTAATACATCACACCCAGTTCCAAAATTGGTAGTGGCAAGAAATCCAGCTTCTATTTTGAACCGAGTCCTTTACTCTTCCTTAGAGTTCACTGTGATTTCAGTTTAATATCTAGGTAGAGACTAGTTCAAAACTCTCACATTGATGTACCTAAAGTACTCTCAAAGGTCAGAGAGCATCAAAGGTCCATCTAATTTAACTGTACATTATAGTAACTACACTCAGCAATTCTCTCTTCGAAATGATAATATTTTCTTCCCCCAATTGGTCAACTATAATGCTGAATATAATAATTTTGAGAATACATAGTATTATGCATAAAATCTTTCAAATAAAACATTGAAAAGGGAAATTTACACCTTACGATGCTAGAATACTGAAGTCACGAAGGAATTTAAATAAAATTCTAAAGCATTTCAAGCTAGACAGGTCTCACAAATAAATTCACAGTACATAAATTATAAACCCAAGAAATTGATGTTTAAATACTCAACATGTGGCTTATGACACCCCATTCCAGGAAAAGCGAGGTTTCTGTTTACAAATGGATCTTGTTTACTGCATGTCCTTCATCACTCGTTGCTTATTAGCGACATTCTATCTTCAGTCAGAGAGCATTATCAAGCCTTCAGTGACACTTGATCTCAAGTGGGCAAAGCATTATTAGCATATTGTTATCCTACTAACACTTCTTAACTGATCTCCGAGGAACATTCATTTAGATCTTATCTAAAACAGCCTGTGTGTAAGGTTCGTTTTCTATTTCAGATTCTCAACTGAATCTATCCTGGTGTTACGTAGTTCATCATGCCAATTACAACAGTCACTATATCTTAATCTGTATTTATTTCATTAGTGAAGCCTCCTAAGCATCACTTTGGTTATACATTGTACCCTTTATTATCTGATATCACCTGGTAAGGATATACAAATTTTAGTTCAGATGATTGTAGCATCATTCTCATTAAAAAGTGCGCCACTTACGTAAGTGTTTACCTAATTGTCGTACTCTTGCTTATATGTCGTGAAATAGAATACTGATATAAATGTTCTTATTCTTGAAATAACTGTTCACTATATTTCAGGTATCTATAGCATCATTTTCAACGATACTTACTTCAAATATGTTACTCTATTTGGAGAAAATAATATTACCAGATTTATTGACCCGTTTCTTGAATATCTCTACAGTTTGACTAGTTATATAAACTCTTTCCTACCTTCATGTCCAAGATTTACACTCAAGTAGATAAA
>NC_090735.1:160816955-160819455 GCF_036898095.1 Palaemon carinicauda | reverse complement strand
CACAAAGTGATCGGAAATGTAAATTAAAAAAAAAAAAAAAAAAAAAAAAAAAAAAAAAAAAAAAAAAAAAAACTGTTGTTTCTCGGATACTATGAAGACTTTATAGGTGAATGACCACACGGTCAAAATATAAAGAAGAAACACTATGTCCTTAGCTGAAAAAGTTAAATAAACTCATTACAAAAAAAAAAAAAAAAAACTTATCAATAAGAAAATACACTTTTATTTCATTTTTCAAGATGTAAACCATTTGTGAGATACATTTGTAGACACCGAATAACCAGTTTCTCGCCTACACTGTCACATCAGCCTTTTACACACACACACACTCATATATACACACACGTACGTACGCATACACGCCCACGTCCAAGTGGGCTGAAACTGTACATTCCAATTAAATGTATCGCATTAAATTTAGAAGCAGCCAGACTGCATTAGTTTTGCTTGCTTTCTGGTTCTACAAGGACCACCAACTTCATTATGAAGACGATATTAAGTAAACTGATGATTATTTTCAATAGTATTATTCCAATCTTCATGATAATTGTTACTTAGAGAGGAGGAAAATTATTATTACTTTATTGCTATCAATTTAATTTCTAATCGTTATGCTGAATACTAATATTCTATATCACTCTCGTTATCATTTTCGTATTGCCTGGAAAGCGTATTTATTACGAAGTCCTTATTAAAAATAACCTTCACTTAATTGTTATCAATCTCATTTTTTATCGTTATGCTAAATACTAATATTCTATAATACTTTCGTGATCATTTTCGTATTGCCCGGAAAGCGTATTTATTACGAAGCCCTTATTAAAAATTGCTATCACTTTATTGATAAAAGGCATTAAACTTCGGGAGAGAATAACTCCTGCATTGATCGATCTACATTGGTTACCTATTAAAGCTAGAATTGAATTTAAGATTTGTTTGTTGACTTACAAGGCACTTACAAGTGATAAGCCTAAATACCTTCGTGATTGCTTGGTCCCCTACCCTAAAGCTACTAGCGCTGCTGTAAGATTTAGACATGCTGATGACCCATATAGACTATTCGAAATTAGTGTGAATCATGCAATAGGAGGAAGAACGTTTTGTTATGCTGCACCGAGGACTCTTCAACGACCTTTCACTTGATGTCAAGAATAGCAAAATGTGGCAGCTTTCAAGAAAAACCTGAAGACCTATCTCTTTGGAAAGTGTTATAATAGTGATCTGAAAACTATTAAGCCTGAATACAAAAGCTAGCGAATAACTGAAAAGATACAGAGCAAAATATTAACTGGAAAGAAATTATTTTCACACACCAAGGCCCGCCTGAACAGACTCTTAGTGTCTGATGGAGGGCGAGAAATAAACCCCTAAAAGTAAAAGTAAAGTTATACTAAATACTAATATTATATATCATTCTCGTTATCATTTTCGTATTGCCTGGAAAGCGAATTATTTAGAAAGTCCTTATTGTCATAATTTCAATACTCTGACCTTGAGCTCTTGCAATAATCGGAAGGTAAGAACTTCGAAACTGATACTACGAGGATTTCCTATTATCAAGATTATTATTACTAGTTAAGCTACACCTCTATTTGGGAAAGCAAGATTCTATAAACTAAAGGGCTCCAAAACGAAAAAATAAGCCTAGTGAGGAAAGGAAATAAGGAAATAAATAAACGATATGAGATATAATGCTCTATATTGTCACCAACTCGACGAAAGCTGTCACCCATCTCCCTTTCTTATATGCGACCAACTTTTGCTTTTACAAGAAACAAAAACCAACAAATAAAAAATGCATTTCGTTGAAAAGAAAACACACGAAGTAGTTGTTTGTTACATTTTTGGTAGAATTTCCAAAACATCTCTACAACTGGATCTGATTTCCGTCAAACAAAAGTTTAATCATTGCGAATTTCAATCTACAAGAACTTTTGAAACTAGTGTGGATTTTTCCTGAAAAATCGATATTCATCAAACCACTCGTTGGAACTTTTCCAGAATCTGTCCCAGTAATTTCACTTCTTTTTTACTACCATCATCGTCACTGCAATATCAATTAACCCCGACAAAATGTTACTTTTTTTATCAGATTATTTCATTAAATCATAACTGATTCTCGGATTTGAAAAGCCAATTTTCTGGTCCCATCAACATTTTTGTAAAACAATAAATTATTTAAGACGATTTTACTACGAAAATTTATTAATAATAGCATGCAATAATGTAAAATAAAATAAGAATAAATCAAAGGAATTATGTTGGACTTTAAATAGTAATTAGTGACTTCTCTGACAAAAAAAAAAAAAAAAAAAAAGCGTTAGAATAATATGCTAAATAAAGAGAAATGGAATAATATCTGATATCTATAATTAAACAATTTATTTCCATAGACAGAATAATGTCTGAGAGAGAGAGAGAGAGAGAGAGAGAGAGGAGAGAGGAGAGAGGAGAGAGAGAGAGAGAGAGAGGAGAGAGAGAGAGGAGAGAGAGAGAGAGA
>NC_090735.1:160811279-160813779 GCF_036898095.1 Palaemon carinicauda | reverse complement strand
GTATAATGGTCTTGCCTCAATTATTTATTCTCTTAGATCTTAACTAATGTGACGTCAATTTTCGCCCAAATATTAAGCACTTCCATGTTATATTCATTCATTTACTTGTATATAATGATCGAGAGTTTTGGGTCATTTTTTTTACTCGCCTTTCCTAAATTGATTGGGATATCTGCGACACACTTTGAGTAAATGACAAGTTGGCGATTTGGGCAAACGCATTGTTTACGAGCAGTGACATTTGTAAAAACCTCTTGCAATTTTATTATATTATCATTATAGCTTCTTACTTCGTTTTTGCTTTATTCTCTTTCAGGCAAGACCCGCATACACTAGAAAATTAATAGATTTTAAGGTTTTAGAGGTACGCAGCCACTATTAATTGATATTATTCTTCTTGCACTTAGGTGTTTGTATATAACGCAACATTATTGCTATTAGAAATACAATTATTTATATACTATGAAGAAACGCTATGACCCCTTGTAGGATCTTTTTTTCAAGATGTGATTCATTGAAGAAAAATTGAATCAAAATATTGGGGTGATAGGAGATTCCAGTAGAAGTCCAGCAAGTAATGTAACTATACTCATTTTTTTTTCTTAATGAGGCACATTTGCACTGACTCGCAGCGGTACCCTTTTAGCTCGGAAAAGTTTCCTGCTCTCTGATTGGTCAGAATTATCTTGTCTAACCAATCAGCGATCAGGAAACTTTTCCGAGCTAAAAGGGCACCCTTGCGAGTCTGTGCGAATCTGCTTAACTAAAAAGAATTGACTACAGTAAGTCTATGTCAGCCTCCCTTTTGCTTCCTCGGCAGTTTTCATACACATTTCTATATGCCCTTCGTTTTTTGCCTCCATATTCTCTTCTCATTTTTATAGACAGTAAATAGTAAATAGCCCTTCTTTCCTCCTGAAACGTAGGCTACTTAGCAAACATATGGCCTTTCCGATTTCTTTCATTAGAATGGATGCAAAATAAGAAAGATGGCAATAATTATAATTGATTTCTCTTACTGGAAATTTGTACCGCGTTTATTAACTGTGGGATTAATTTTACTGTTTTTTTTTTTTTTTTTTTTTTTTTGCATGTTCCAAATAATGTCACTATGTTTGATCCATCATCGAATCAAACGAATAAATTGCTGACAGTGTTGCCAAGTCATGCGTTGTATAATAATTTTATCTTCGAGAACAAATAAGTAAGTTTACAAAAAAAAAAAATATTGCTATTGTGGAATTTTAAGTGACATTTAAATATAAAGAGAAAAACATTTACTTTTGGAAGAAATAGAAATTATGTTAATTTGTAGAACAAAAACTTATATATTAATCTCTGGCACCTCCGTTCAGTTAGCTATCTATGCATATTGCATAAGATATTTTCATTATTCTGATCGTCCTTTACATTCAGATATTCCCAGACTACTATCCTTTACGCAGTACTTGGTATGCAGTTAATTCTAATAGTCTTGGCTTCTCCATCATAAGGCTAAACACTACACAATATTCTAGAAATTTTATTCCAGCTGGAACCAGATTGTGGAATGATTTTCCCTATCAACCACTTAAATAGGTGAAATTTGTAGTAAAGTTCAAACTTGCGGTTAATCTTTTCATGTTGAACTCGCTGACGTAAATCTCCCATTATAATTTATCTATGACAGATCTATTTTAACTTTATTACTGATCTTAAGGTAATTTATATTCATTATTTGTTACTTCTCATATGTTTATTCATTTCCTTATTTCTTTTCCTCACTGAGCTATTTTTCCGTGTTGAAGCCGTTGGGCTTATAGCATCCTGCTTTTCCAACTAGGATTATAGCGTAGTTTAGTAGCTAGTAATAATAATGATAATAATAGCGTACATACCCAAAGGCTGTATCTTTTAAGTGCAAGATATCATAAAACAATGTTAAATTCTTGATATGCATCAAGAATAAGTGCTTTGAAACCATATAGCTTTTTTCTTATATATTTATGTTTACAAAACTTGCAGTTTATAGAGTACTAAACATACTTGCGTAAAAGGTAATGCACTTAGCGTACCAACCGGAGTCATAACGTAGATCATTGTTTTTCCTTTGCCTTGCGTTATTCGTTTGAATTATCACTTCCACAACTTTAGAACATTTCATAAATATTGAAGCAATACTCCTAGCGCCAATTTAGAGAGAGAGAGAGAGAGAGAGAGAGAGAGAGAGAGAGAGAGAGAGAGTAATTCTACGAAAAATTTTAAAGTATTAAACTTATTTTTTACCAATTTGTATTACAACAATTTTACAAATAGCCAACTGTCTTAGGAACTCTATAATTTGGCTTAATATTCTTTTTGCCTTTTGCTGTAGTGACGTAGGTGATGTCTTTGAGCTTCTGTACTTCCATTATGATCTTGGCGAATTAAGAATTTCGACAGTCTACGAAATGTCGAAGTTAGTCAAGGTTAAAACTCGAAGTAAAAGAATTTGAACAATAACACTATACTTCAACGTATA
>NC_090735.1:160713779-160806279 GCF_036898095.1 Palaemon carinicauda | reverse complement strand
TTCATTTCAAGTCTTTAGAATATTTTGTCTTTCTTTGCTCAGGTCATCTTAACTAATTCAATTTAATTTGTTCGCCGAAGTAATTCCATATAATTCCAGTAAACACTATTTACCAACGCCATTAAAGCATTTGAATAGGCCGTTATTTACCGAATTCATTCAATCTTTTTTGTAGTGATCTTTTTTTTTCTTTTTTTTTTGGTCACAGTTTTAGCTATCTACTATTCTTAAAGCACATTTCACTTGATAACCGTTCTATTCCCTATTCCCATCTTCATTATCATTTCCTTTAACCGTTAGATTTATTTCAACAATATCCAAACATTTACTTAATTCCACTTTATATATTTTTTTTCATACAGAATGTGACGACCTAAATTTTTCTGATGATTATGATTTCTACGACGAGGATTCTTCTATATATGATGGATCTGGTTCTGGTGATGAAGACTACTGGAATCCTGATGATAGTAAGTGTTACGTTCAAGCCATCAACTATGGGTATTGTGTTTTCATTTTGAGAGAATGTCTTCCCCATTGCACACCAAACACATCAGGGTGTTTATACTATTAAGTCCCCTAACCCAAAAGCTAGAAACTACCAACTACCCGTATACAGAGAAATCCCACACTTGCAGAGATTGTTGTGTTAATCTGGTAATTATGTCGCCTTTGTTAAGTGAACCAATGGCCTGTATTCTAGAAGTGCTACCACTGTTCCTGGTGTATCAGAAGAGCAAAGAATAATTCCTTCATCTTGATAACTTGCAACTGTGGCTTAATCTAACTTAGTCAAACATATGTTTAACTAATCAAATCTATGTCCATGGTTTTGGACATATTGCTACTGTTGCCACCCTTATACCTATTTTATAAATGGACTTCGAATTATGTATGGGGATTTGGTATCCCAAGACCTAACATAGGATGATTGCGTACATAATTCTCCCTTAATTGTGGTGTAACAAAAGCTTCATCGCAATGTTGCATAAAGTAATTGACATGGAAACTTATGGCTTTAATAAGATTTAGGGGTTTGGTTTTATTGATACATACGTAGGTTCTAAAGTTGTACAGCACCAAGCCTAATCACCTTACAATCATAACAGTAAATCAAAATCCACACTGTAATTTCAGTGACTACGTGATACCTTCTATCGTCGTGTGTCTAAAACAGTGATTCTTAACCTTGTTGGAGATACTGAACCCCGTAAGTGTCATATGTACAATCATCGAACCCTTCATAGATGGAAATATAAATGATATAGGTAAATGAAATAAAGAGGAAAATATAAAGAAAGTTACACCTAAATATATCAACATATATTTCCAATTCAAAACATAGGTATATATTGTATTATTGCACAATATGAACCCCATATCATTTGCACACAAAACCAGTGTTCAAAGAACAAAATCAACAAAATATGAACTTCACACAAAAACATAATGAATACTTACTGCAAATAAATGTGACTTTTGCTGTTGCCTTTCATAGACAATTTCAGAATTACGTGGCTTACCCTTGGCTAGTGCCCCTCTCATAATTATCATTTGTGTTGTGTTACCTCCGTCGAACCCCTAACACTGCTTCACCGAACCCTTGGGGTTCGATCGAACATAGGTTAAGAACCACTGGTCTAAAAGCTTGTACAGGTAGCTTACAATCATAAGATCATATCCTAGATGCATATGCATAATACCATCAAGATGTTTTATGGAATCGATTACAGTGTATGTCCCTTAGTTAGAGTGTCTTTCATCAAGAGGCGTAATGTTTTCATTAGTTGGAGTCTGGAATTAAAGCAAATATTTAACATTATATCTTTGTTCATAGGATACATTCGATTGATGGACTTCTCATTAACCTTTTAGCTGTGTAAATTACGAAAAAAAAAATTCCTCAATCATAATAGACTGGTTTGTAATCTTTTGTATGGAGTACGTCACAAATTCATAGTTCTAAGATATTGAAACAAAACCCAGGCCATAGATGTCACTCCTGTGTGTTGTGAATATACAGTATATATATATATATATATATATGCTGCATATATATATATATATATATATATATATATACATTTGTACATCATAAGGTTTAAAGTCTTAAGATATATTGAATCCTACCTTTTTTTCTTTCTTTTTTGCAGACTGGACACCCCAATGGGATGAGGATGGCAATATAGAATGGTATGATGATAGTGGATTTGGAGGAGAGAGCGGTTCTGGATATTCAGGGGATAGCAGTGAGAGTGGAACAACAGCTGATACCCAGGTAGTAGATGAGACTACTGGAAGCACACAGGAAACAGATAATACCCTAGGAAGTACACTAACAACATACACAACCCTAGGGAGTACACTAACACCATACACAATGGATGAAAACAGTTCTGAATCATTTGATAGTTTTTCGTATGATTACAATAGCAGTGGGGGTACTATCGTAAAGAGAGAGGCAAAATCCATTCATCAGAGCTCTCAACTGAAAGAGATTCCCAAAGAACAACAGTTCCCCAAGATAGAACCAATTTCTCCGAAGAAGTCTCCTCGAGTAAAGAGCTCTGAGCCAAACCTAGAGGAACGTCTCGTATTACCGAATGGCGAGTCTACCCTCCCGAAACAGCCTTCAGGAGGGAGTGGCCACATTATGCCCTTCACTGCTTTTTCGAAGGTAATTCAGACTGAATCAGTGATTCGTTTTTTTATATGTTTACTCAGAGCTTAGACTAACGGTATATCTATTTCAATGCAGACTATTAAATGCCTTCCAGCTGATCTTAAGCATTGCCTGTAGGAATAGATTATACTTTAATATTTAAGCTTTGTTTTGTTTTTACACATGTGATTTAGCTTTAACATATTATCTTCATAATCTAATTACATCATTATTAACTAGGAAGTTCTACTTCCTTATTCTCTGTCTGAAGTAGCTGGGATCTTAATGCTATTTCTAACGGCGGCTTCTCGTAAATTTGCCGTTCCAACTCTCACATGCGAAATGCTCTCTTCATCTCGTACTCTCGATATATATATATATATATATATGTGTGTGTGTGTGTGTGTGTATATATATATATATATATATATTTATATATATATACATATATATATATATATATATATATTTAAATATGACTGTATATATGTATATATCTGTATATGTGTATATACATATTTATAAAGCGTATATATATATATATATATATACATATGTACATATGTGTGTGTATGTTGACGACCAGAATTTTTTTTAATCTGTTTCGTATTGTCATACCTCTTCAGGGCCAATTGGACTCACAGTTAGTAACAGTTTCATAGTCAAATCTGCGACAGTAGTAAAAAAGACAGAATACAAAGCGATCAAAATTATTACACAGCTAGTTTAAAATGACAATTGTCTAAATACATTGTCTGCAAGTAGTTCGTCAAGTTTATACATTTCTAATTGGCCCTGAAGAGATATAACAATACGAAAGCGTTAGGTCAAAATTTCGTTTTTCTGATCCTTCCTCCACTTTAGTGACCACACACACACATACACACGCGCGCGCGCACGCACACGCACACGCACGCACACACACACTATTATATATATATATATATATATATACATACACACGCACACACACACACATATATATATATATATATATTTATATATATACTGTATATACATACACACACACATATATATATAATATATATATTATATATATATATATATATATACTGTATATACATACACACACACACACACACATATATATATATATATATGTGTGTGTGTGAGTGTGTATATATATGTATATATACTGTATATACATACACACACACACACACACACATATATATATATATATATATGAGAGAGAGATGTGGAATATTTTCACAATATAATATACTGTATAATTGAGAGCCGTTTGTACGATGAACAGAATAAACATTTTCAGTCGGGATCAAATATGCAGAATAGGGAATTACTGTTACAGTACTGTTATAAATGTTCCTCTCTTTTCTCAACATGGGCAATTTTTCATTTAGTTTTAAATAATTGAAGACTTATCATATCTCGAATTCGTAAATTTTCAATTTGAAGGAAAGTGTTGGGATTATTCCTAGTAGAGGTTTTGTGAATATAGACAATTAAGAAATGAACACCTGCATCATTAGTTTAGAATCAAATATAAACACAAGTTATGAAATGTGATTGTAAAGCAGAAGCAAATTTTCTGTCTGAAGTCGATTTCTACACGCGAATAGATTTGAAATCAGAGCGATAATGGTATGTCAAGCTGCCCAACCGCCATATTGAAAGGTTGGCCTATTGGCCTTGGCATTCTAGTCTTAGTATCAGAGCTCGGAGGGTTATATATATATATATATATATATGTGTGTGTGTGTGTGTGTGTGTGTGTGTGTGTTTTTATTGATTGCAGAAGGTCTGATAATTGATTTTATGGTGGAATTTTTCTCGGGAATTCATAAATCTATTTCTTAAAAACATAGCGATAGCTGTCTCTTTATAAATTAACGTTAAAATGGAGTAGGCCTACCCCTTGTAAATTGAACATTCTCCCCGGCACCTCGCCGTTTCAAACGTATCAATTTAAATTCTTATTTTCAGATGTAAATGCATGTCTAGTCTATACCAAAATTCTGTGATATGGCTGGCCCCCTATCACATTACTATTCCCTATGAATATTTGCGGTTCTGATTCGAGATTAATCTTTTCAGCTCCATTGGCGAAAGTTCGCAATACCAACACCACAAAGGAGGCACAAACGACAAGGTAAATGAACATTGTCTATATTTCACTTTTGAAGAACAAATATTTTCTAATTTTGGTAATTTTCCTTATAAATACTGTATAATTTTCCTATAGTTTTCATTGCATTGTTTATTGTGTTCATGAGTTGCAGAAGGGACCCACTATAGTCTATAGAATCTTACTTGCATGGCTAAAATTTGTTGAGACCCCCTAGAAATTATCTCTCTCTCTCTCTCTCTCTCTCTCTCTCCCCTTTCTCTCTCTCTCTCTCTCTCTCTCTCTCTCTCTCTCTCTCTGTTTATTGTGTTCATGAGTTGGAGAAGGGACCCACTAGTCTATAGAATCTTAATTGCATGACAAAAATTTGTTGAGACCCCTTAGAAATTATCTCTCTCTCTCTCTCTCTCTCTCTCTCTCTCTCTGTTTTTTTTTATCTTACTCATCTTTTATAACGAACTGAATAATTCTGTTATGATAAAATGTATACATACGAAGTACATCTTAACATTATTTTTGTTTTTGCACACTCACTCACTAATTATTATTATTATTACTTGCTAAGCTACAACCCTAATTGTAAAAGCAGGATGCTATAAACCTAGGGGCCCCAACAGGGAAAATAGCCCAGTGGGGAAAAGAAAAATGAAATATTCTAAGAACAGTAACAACATTAAAATAAATATTTCCTATATAAACTATAACAACTTTAACAAAACAAGAAGAAGAGAAATCAGATAGAGTAGTGTGCCCGAGTGTACCCTCAAGCAAGAGAACTTTAACCAAGGCCGTGGAATACCATGGTACAGAGGCTATGGCACTACTCAAGACTAGAGAACAATGGTTTGATTTTGGAGTGTCCTTCTAGAAGAGCTGCTTACCTTAGCCAAAGAATCTTTTCTACCCTTACCAAGAGGAAAGTGGCCACTGAACAATTACAGTGCAGTAGTTAACCCCTTGGGTGAAGAAGAATTGTTTGGTAATCTCAGTGTTGTCAGATGTATGAGGACAGGAAAATCTGTAAAGAATAGGCCAGGGTATTCGGTGTATGTGTAGGCAAAGGGAAAGTGAACCGTAACCAGAGAGAAGGATCCAATATAGTATTGTCTGGCCAGTCAAAGGACCCCATAACTCTCTAGCATTAGTATCTCAACGGGTGGCTGGTGCCCTGGCCAACTTATTACCTACTATATATATATATATATACACATATATATATATATATGTTATATATGTATATATATATATATATATATATGCTTGTGTATGTGGTTTATAACTTGTATCTTAATTATTTCAGCGTCGAAAACCGAAACATCAACACCAAAACCTGACCCCATTCGCTTGAAAAAATCTACCGTGCTGCTTTATCGTCAGAGCTGCAGTCTTTATTACAAGTACCTTCAATATTTGAAAGAAGATGACAGCATTGCGGTGGGAGAATCGGTTAAGTTTACATCTGACCGACCTAATAACTGCCCACTTGGTAAGCGTATGACTCATTATTCTACAGGCTTCAGTCCAACTTTTTTAAAATACCTTTAGCCTCGGAATTTCGATGTCGACCTGTAATGGATATGATTAAAAAAACAATCTTGAAGATTTGATTGTATTATAGGGGCAGTTTTGGGCATCTCCTACTCTCTTCAGACGGGGGGAAAGGACTAACATTGAATGTAATATTCACATTTAAGAGCAGATAATATGTTTGAAAGCTATTCGTATAATACTATATCGCTGTATTTTCTTACGAGTAATGATATTTAGAATCCGCAAGTATCGTCTCATATAAATTTCAGTATATTCAGTGTTTTCCTCTGTGTTGCTTAATCAAGGAAATCGGTTCATATGTTTATAGTTCAATGAATAACACTTGTAGTGTTTTGTCTCCGAAGACAAGAGATTAAGTATCTTAAATTGGGCCAGACGAGTTGAGAATATGTGTAAAATGTGCAGTTAGATAATTATTAGGGTGCTGTGCATGTTACTAACAAGTACAAAAGTAGAATAATAATAGTATTGAACAACTGGATAACAGAAGTTTTACTGTGCCTTATGTGGCAGCCAAATCGATTGATCTATCATAGGTAAATCTCAGCTTTTTAGAAATTTCGTCTTATTATTCTAAGTAAAGGCTCATATTATTGAAATTTTATTGTATATTCACAAATACATATCAGTAGTCTGTTATGTATAGCAATTGTTATGAAATAAATGACTTATATATACTTGTACACTGCAAAAGGTTGTTCCGTATTATCTTCCCACAAAATATTAAACTGATAACGATATTTCCGCAGAAAATTACAAAGAAGACGTAACCTACAATCCTGTGTGCGCACTGGAGGTATTCTGTGACAATTTTGGGTGCTTTGATTACAATATGCAAGGTAACTAACTCTTTATCTATCAATCTATGTGTGCATCTGCTGTAAATCCCAAATGACTCTAAGAGAATGTGAAAGCGATTGTAGCCATAAGTGAGGTATCGCCTTGCTAATGCAACAGTATATATATATATATATATATTATATTATATTATATATATACACATATACATATATATATATATATACTGTTGCATATATATATATATATATATCTACTGTTGCATATATATATATATATATACTGTTGGATATATATATATATATATATGCTGTTGCATATATATTCATTCACTTTGAAAATTTTTGTATCCTATGAGTCATTAGGGGTTTTCAGCCATCATGCTTGTGTCTTCCTCTCCTAGTCTTAGTTTACTTAATTTCTTTGCTTTGAGCGTATGGGAAGTAGGAACGTGAAAGCGTTCGCAATGTTTAAGTCCCTTTCTCGTGATTTAATTGATGTGATTACCTCATTTAAGAATCAATTGCAAAATGATAACCTGATTTGAAAGATTTTATTGCATGCTATTGAAACTTCAGAAACTGTAAAATTAGGTAATGGAATTGGTATTTTCCAGTTTACCAAAAAAAAAAAAAAAAAAAAAAAAAAAAAAAAAAAAAAAAAAAACTAATACTTGCGTCATTCTTCCTTCTCAAGCTCATGTGTTTATGATTTTTTTTTTCTTATTTGCAACCAAAATATCATGATGGAAATTAAGCAATATAGGATCTGATTCAAAACGTTAAGGAAGTTAATGGAGATCTATTTTCAACATGTGTTGCGTACATTTTAGTTATCTTTGAAATAGCCTATAAGCTTATATGAAACAGTCAATGTACTTCTTCCGTGAAATTATTTTCTGTAATTATTATTAAAGTCACAATCATAAATAAGTTTTTTTTTTCAATGTCTTCGTGTATTTACAAACCGAACACATTTTCAATATTCAAATAGAACAGTCATAAGTCAAGAGATGTGGTAATGCCGGATAAAGTATGTCACTGATCATTTGTTAATTCCCAAGCATTTTACAGTACGAATATATGGTTCAAAATAAGGTTTAGCTATGTACGATACCATATATGAATGTCATCAGTAATATTTGTCCCTGCCCCTTTATGAAAAAGGCCAAAATCTTGCAAACACTTTTGATAATATCAACTTATTTTAACTACTATTATCTGTTACTTTGGTATCATTATTATGTTAACCACTACTAGTTCTGTTACTTTGGTATCATTATTATGTTAACCACTACTAGTTCTGTTACTTTGGTATCATTATTATGTTAACCACTACTAGTTCTGTTACTTTGGTATCATTATCATGTTAACCAAGCCTTGTCTTTCAGATTACAAAGAAACAACTAAGTATGACGAGATCTACAAAGAATGGACACGGTGCCCCTCATGCGCCCAAGACTGTTGGCCAATATCATGTAAGTAAAGTGGTTAGAATGGATAGATTTACTCTGTTACTATAATTTTCCATTTGTAAAGATATAACGGTCGCTAAATAGTTCCTCTCGCCTTGGCCGCTCATTTGTTCTTCATATGCAAACCTTTCAGTCTATCTCAATCCTCTTAACATGAGATTCACTCTTCATTCTCCATACCACTACAACAATATTGACCCTAAAGTGCTTGTCCACTCTTCCATTTTGCATATTAAGTCTTCAGTCCATTATCATTAGTCCCACTAGTTGTACAATTTATTCTAGAAGTTCATTTATAATTCATTTCCAATAGTCCCACTATTTGTGGTATTTATTCTAGCAGTTCATTTAAAATTCATTTTCATTAGTCCCACTATTTGTGGTATTTATTCTACCAGTTCATTTATAATTCATTTCCAATAGTCCCACTATTTGTGGTATTTATTCTAGCAGTTCATTTATAATTCATTTCCAATAGTCCCACTATTTGTGGTATTTATTCTAGCAGTTCATTTATAATTCATTTCCAAACACATTCAAACTTATTCACAAGTGAGTAGCTACTACTCACTGTCACCAGGCCATGCAGTATCATTAACAAGCATCAACCTTATTTTTGTACTCTGCTTTATTTTTCTTTTTAAACCTATAATATGTCTTTCTGCATGTATCCTAACTTCCCGTGTCACCTCAGTTTTAATGTTATGTAGTAAATACTGTATAGCATAACCCTGATACACTTGCCTACTACTTAATTTCAAACCAAATCAACTATTCTTACTAGCACATACCCCAGTGTTACTTAAAGATGGTGCAGCCGATGCCAAAGTTAAGGGAATGTAGGATGTGATAAAAGAAAACTCAATTGATTCAAGCTAAAACTTTTCCACCATTGCTGGCTCTTCAGGAAAACCATATCCATGACAAAGATAAGCAAATGTGATAAAATTAGCAGTATGCGTTAAGATGGGTTATATATTCTAAAATTTATCCTGTTGTGAGGCGAGAATTGCCTTAACTGAGAATTTCAGCTGAATTGTATGTCATACCTGCTTCTAATAATGTTAAGGAGACAATAAGGCCATTTACGAAGTATTTAGATTCTGCTGAACTGAGGAATCTGTGCACCAGCATTTTAATTTACCCTCATTTAAGTAAGATAAAATATTATTGGAGCCATCTTGCATAAATGGATGACAAACTGCAAAGAACATGTTGTATGGACACATACAAAGAAAGAGAACTGTAAGACCTCGGATACTCTGCTACTCGTAAAGTGCAAAATAAGTCATTGGTCTACAGTCCTGCTATGAATGTGGGTGTCATGAGATTCAGGTAATAAAAGTTTGTGTCAGGCATAACAGCTTATATTTGTGTACCGTTTATCACAATCGAGACTTGGATGATTTTATCTTTGATTGTCTTCTTACCACTATAACTAAGATACTAGACAATAGAATTGCCTCATTTGTGCTTGCTTGTGATTTCAATGCTCACCATAGGAAGTGGTTAAATTCTTTTTCTCCCACTGATCGCTATAGCTTAAGAGCTTTGTACTTTAGTCTCTAAATCAAATTGAGAACAAATCATAAGTGAGGATAATCGCAAGTCTGACAATTGGTTGGACTGTCTGACTTCCTGGTGTTACAGCAAGTGAGGTTGGTTCTCTACTTGGGACGTCTGATCATGCCTTGGTTTTGTTTGTAATTAATTCTGAGCAGCCTATATATATATATATATATATATATATATAGTATATATAACTACAAGAGAAATAATGAACAATTAAAATGAAATATTTTAAGAACAGTGACCACTTTAAAAATATATTTTTCATAAATAAATAAATACACACACACACACACACACACATATATATATATATATATATATATATTATACACACACACACACACACACACATATATATATATATATATATATATATATATATATATATATATATACATATTTATTTATTTATGAAAAATATATTTTCAAAGTTGTTACTGTTCTTAAAACATTTCATTTTAATTCTTCATTGCTTCTCTTGCAGTTAGTTTATATCCTTCCCTCGCTCTGCCATTTTCCACTGTTGGAGCCCGGGTTTAAACTTTTAAGGTAATTACCTTAATTTGAGGTAATCTAAGGTAAAAAGCATCAACATTCAAGGTAATGGCCACAGGGCGCATGCTCGAGTTTAAACCCTGGTTGGAGCCCTTATGTTTATAGCATCCTGCTTTTCCAGGATGCTATAATAATAATAATAATAATAATAATAATAATAATAATAATAATAATAATAATAATAATAATAATAATAATAATAATAATAATCTTTGTCTGCATCTTTTCCCACTTTTAATAATAATAATGATAATAATAATAATAATAATAATAATAATAATTATTATTATTATTATTATTATTATTATTATTATTATTAATATTATTATTATTAATATTATTATTTAATGTAGTAATGACTGACTATGAGTATGAAGCCCTGTTAGAAAATACTGAGAGCATAATTTCTGTAGATTTTTTGGAGATCCTGTCAAAATTCAGTAGATTTCAGCAATGATTTGGGATTTGATGATGTCTGTCAGCATATCAGTAAATATCAGGAAATTTCTGTAGATCTGGCACCACTGCATTCAGCATGCCATCACAATTGTTGCAAAAGATGCCAGTTATTATTATTATTATTATTATTATTATTATTATTATTATTATTATTATTATTATTATTATTATTATTATTATTAATTGTTAAGCTACAACCCTATTGGAAAAGCAGAATGCTATAAGCCCAGGGGGCTCCAACAGGGAAAATAGCCCAGTAAGGAAAGGAAACGAGGGAAAATAAGTATTTTAAGAATAAAACTAAAAAAAATATCTCCAATATAAACAGTTAGCTTACTATGAACAATATACGTATGGAAATAATTTTCAAATACATTTAAAAGAAAAGCCATCTCAAAAACTAATCAGCAAGAACATTACCAATGTTAAATTAATCTAACTATTGTGTAAAGTATTTTTTTTTATTTGCAAATGGTGGCACAATTAGTTTATAACATAATTTCGGGAATTATGATTTGGGAATATATACCCAACAATCCCAGGTAACAAATTTGAGATATGAATTGACTTTGTTTTTAAGTAAGGATCTTCAACAGTGTTGCCACTCTTATGTTTTTTCACCTAGATTTATGTTAGAATTAGAATAAAGAAGAAAATCAAGGAGGTGCCGATGGAAAGGCGAATCACTCCGCGAGTCGCCCAACAACTGAATTAATCTGAGTTGAAGTGTTTCCGAATTCCATTATCCTTTTTACCAAGTTCCAGGTTCCCGTTGGCTTTATTTATAGCCTTTTACTCTCTTTAGTCCAGCGTAAGTTCTCAACTAATTTCTTGTGACTATGCAGTTAGCGCGATAGCAATTTAGTTTGTCAACAGTATGAACTTATCCCTGTCTTTCAGAAATACCTCAGAAATGCCTCTTTTGCAGAGAGCATACCACGTCTCTTCCACTCTCCATATTTTTGATTGGTGATGAGTTTTTAGTTTTTTTCGCTAAATTTAGTTTTATCCATTATGGGGAAACTGGAATAAAAATATATTTGTTGCATCAGAAATAGTGTAGTTCCAACGAATTTAACGTTTATTTTGACCGCAAACCATCCGATTTAGAGATTTACTATGTAATTGGAGTCAAAACAAGAAGTTGTTCCAGAATGCAGGAAGACCCTTCTTCATCCCAACAATTTTGGGGGACACCAGGTGGGAACCGGGGTTTTGGGTGGGCGGGGGGGGGGGGCGTCAAATGATATTTGCAATAAATGAATACTTATCCTTCCACCACCCCTCCGCCCCCCCCCCCCCTGCGATCCCCCCTTAAGGCCACAGTGATTTTCAGGGCACTACTGAACCTAATAAACCCACCTAACCTAGCCTAGGGTCCCTGTACCCCTACCTAGGCCTACCGTGGGGGGGGGGCGCTCGGCCCCCCCATGCGACCCCCCCTTAAAGCCACAGTGATTTTCGGGACACTACCTAACCTAATACATCCACCTAACCTAGGGCCCTGTACCCCTACCTAGGCCTAGCCCCTGCGACCCCCCCTTACAGCCACAACCAAACACATCCATCAAACAAAATCCAAAGTGATGATACTGTTGTATACACCATTATACTACCACCATTATAATATACTCTATAAATTAATGAAGCTTACCTTAAACTGTTGGTTCATAAAGATGTGCTGGTGCTTTGAGGAAAACGTGAAGCCGTTGCGAAGGTTCCTTGACACGCAGGACAATTTTTATTTTGTAAAATTAAATTGTGTCTCTGGCACAAATCCACTATGTAGTTTTTCAATATTCCCCGAATAAGTTACAACAAATTCAATGTAAGTTAGGAAACAGTCAGGACAAGAAGATGGAATATCAACTTCTTGTGCAACATGAGATGATGTGCTTGCTATGGCCTCCATGTCTAAGAACGAAATGAAATGCCTGGGTAAGATAATGTATTGTCGCGCTGTGATTGGCCAAACATGTATGACGTCATAGTGGACAGGCGCTGTGATTGGCCAAACGTGTAAGACTTCATAGTGGACTAGTTTGTCTTATAGTGGTTACAGGGCTCATTTAAGCAAATACAAGACACAGTCAACAATAACAACAGACTTAGAAAAAATCTGTGAGGAAGACATGAGTAGCGTGAGTTTGATCGTCGATATATAAAGAAATAGGCATTTGCGACAGATAATATTTTACAGAAATACTACAAAAGACTTGCTTTACTCGGGAAATATATTATTATAATAGATTTCCCATAATGGATGAAACTGTAATAATACCGTTTTTTCATTAGTAAAGGTTTTAGTGAATGCATTTTCTATTAACAAGTCAGAAAAAATTTAAACTATTTATCAGCCTCAACAGTTCTGTATTATTTTAGTTACGGACGGTGAAACTTTTTCCAGTAAAAACCAACTTTTCCTTAAAGATAAATGCTCTAGTTCTGCCCCTCTGCTTTAAATTTTTTTTATTTTTCTTTGACTTTCCTAGGGAATGACATTTCTTTTAGAATTAACAAAGTCATCGTTATACAGTTATTTAAGACATCCACATATTGATTTTAGTTTTTTTTTTTTTTTTTTTGTAAAGTTTTAAATTAGATAGTTTTTCGTTTCCAAATCCACTTGCCGACTGCCTTTAGATCATCAGTCATTTATAAATTTCCATGTCCAAACTGCCAAGTTTACTATTTGGGAGCACTTGTCGTACCTGAGAAGTCAACTCAGGACCTATGATCATATTATTGGAAAGTCAAGAAGAACGGGTTTCCAATTCCCTCACAATAATCCAGCACACACAGTTGAACTTGGTAGGGAACACTCAGAAATATGCAAGTTCATTTTACATAGTGAGCATTTTAAGATAGTCGACTCTTGGTCTTCAGTAAGTGACTTAGGAATTTCGGAATCTCTTCACATTATTAGTATTATTATTACGTGCTAATCTAAAACCCTAGTAGGAAAAGCAGGATATTATAAGTCAATGGGCTCCAACAGGGAAAATAGCCCTGTGAGGAAAGGAAACAAGGAAAAATATAATATTGTAAGAGTAGCAACATCAAAATAAATATCTATGTAAAATATAAAACTTTAGCAAAACAATTTAAACAAGAGGAAGAGAAATAAGATAGAATAGTGTACCCTAGTGTACCCTCAAGCAAGAGAACTTTAACCTAGACAGGCAGTGGAAGACCATGGTACAGAGGCAATGGCACTACCCAAGATTAGAGAACTGCTTGCCATAGCTAAAGAGTCTATTCTACCCTTACCAATAAGAAAGTGGCTACTGAACAATTACAGTGCAGTAGTTATCACCTTAGGGGAAGAAAAATTGTTCGGTAATCTCAATGTTATCAGGTGTATGAGGACAGAGGAGTAGGCCAAAGTATTCAGTGTGTGTGTGTGTGAAGGCAAAAGGGAAAATGAACCGTAACCAGAATGAAGGATCCAATGTAGTACTGTCTGGCCAGTCAAAAGACTCCATAACTGTAGCGGTAGTATCTCAACGGGTGGCCTGACCTCAATTGTAATACCTTTGCTGTCCCTCTTTTCGTAAAATACGAACTTCTTATTCAATTTGTATGTATTTTTGGTTAATATTTGATACTCTAATTTCTAGCGAAACTGGAATTCGCTTTAAGAAATGGACAAGTGCTAGCTAGTTTGGTATTTTTCTCTATATGTTTAATAGGGGCTGGGGCATAATAACTTACGTATCGGTCTATTAAAATGTAAAGTATTGGTAAATATATGATACTTTAATTTCTAGCCAATTACATAAACCCTATATTTGTCCTATTCGCTATCTTGTGTTTTATGCAATTCTGACCATGATTATTGGGGCAAACCACCTGTTCATGAGTTTTTGGACCCCCTTATATAAATACAATTATGGGGGACACCATAATTCCTTACCTTATGATTGACACCGTCACTTTTTTTTTTCTTGGCAATCTTAACAAAAACTTTGCAGTAGAAAATGTGCTGGCCTTCCCTGAAAATTAAGTCAGAATCGGACCTTTGAGGAATTATTTCGCTGTTATTTTTTTTATTACACGAGTAACAATAGCTTTACACTGAACGGCTAGGTTGTAACCTGGAAGGGGTGGTTCGGGGGACTTTCCCCCCACGGCTAGGGGTTGTGACCTGGCAGCTACTAGGTTAGGTTAGGTGGGTTTGTTAGGTTCTGTACTCTTATAAAAATCTCTAAAGTGTTAAATAATCCTGTTTGGCCAGTTTTCAGCCATTTACATGAACCATATATTTTTTCAACTGGTTATCTTGGGCTAATTTGGCATTTCTGACCATTATTATTGCTGTAAATCACTCGTTTATGACATTTCCCCCCACCCCAAAAAAACCCCGGTTTCCCACTGGTGTCCCCCATAATTGTCTTTATATTAGGGGGTCCAAAAACTCGTGAATCAGTGGTTTGCCCCAATAATCAAGGTCAGAAATGCATAGAACACAAGATAACGAGTAGGAAAAATATATGGTTCGTGTATTTGGCTAGATATTAAAGTATTGTATATTTACCGTATTTTTTAATAATTCTTTACTTACTTTATGTTATTTGTAATTTGAAATTGTATTTTTTCTACTTTAGGTAGCACTGATGATAGCATTTTAAATGTCAAAACGTTTGCAATAAATATGTATATGGCGGCATTAGTTTTTCTGTTTCTCCCAAGAGAGTAAGGAACTTGGGCTCTTATTTCAGCGACCAATATCTCCCAGCCTGCTCCTTAGTTTGTTGAGTGCTCTGCAGCTCCAGTTACGGAGGACGATTGCCATGATTTATTTAATTGATGATAATTTTGTGAATGTGTTATCACCCCCAAGTAATGAGTGATCATGAGTCACTGCTAGAGACGGATCCCTTGGCTACGGCCACTACACTTCCAGTGCCTGAATCGGTCCCGTTGTCCTTGATCCCCGATTATTCTGATTTATACAGATTCCCCTCGCCTCTCACTAACATGCTGATTGGTGATCCTTTATGGCGGATTTTCTGTAAGATGACTTTTCACTTCTAGAGGTTTCGCCTGTTAAAGCAGTGAAAGTCTCCCCTCGTTCCCATACACAAATGACACGCTTGAGACTTCCATTTTCCTCCCATACTGAGGCAGGCCTGTGGGAAGATCTATATCTTTCAACTGCTTGTACCTACAGTACAAACCGGACTTGCCTCGTACAGCCAGGGATCCTTAGCATTGCTCTCCTCCTATAAATTCTCAGGGTTTGTCCAAGAATGTCATCATATTAAAAGCTTGAAAATCAGTTGCTTATAATAAGCGAGTCTAAAGGTGCTTCATCTTCACAATATCATATAGTGATGCTCATGGATTGAAAAGTTGTATCTTGTGTGACTTGTATCTTTTGTGACTTTAACCGTAGTCATAAATACCGAGTTTATGATGGAATATTATGGAAAATATAGTATATCCTTAATTATTTTTAAATATTTTTCAGTTCCCTTCTATTTGACAAAATTATATTAAACAGGCTGTGTTATTCAGTGGGCTACTGCTAAAAGGAACTTGAATACTAAAATTTCATACCAGAATGGTACAATCCTCCCAAAGGAGTCCATCCTTTACCTGATGATGCAGACCTTGTGGATCTTCATCAAAGGATATAACCTCCTCTTCAAAAATATCTTTCTCTCCTGTCATAGTCCATCAAATAGATGCTTCCAACTGAGTGCATCCTTTACCCAATGATGTAGACCTAGTACTTCTTTATCGAAGGATAGTTTGTCCTATAAAAGAGTTAATTTTTTTTCCTGTCATTGTTCATCAATTAATCCATTCAACAGGGTCCATCATTTACCCAAGGATGTAGACCTTGTAATTCTTCATCAAAGGGTATTTCCTTATCTAAAAAGATGTCCTTTTTCTTTCCTGTCATCGTTCATCAATTACCATACAGGTAGATCCATCCAGCTGTGTCCATCCTTTACCCAATCCGTCTTTACTGGAGTTCCGGTAGCAATGGTATCTGAGGATAATGCCCATAATACAGTGGCAATGTTTCTCAGAGTAGTGAACATATGTTTATGCTTTGTTGCCCATTGGCCATAGCGAATATGATTTTATTCCTGATATTGCACATTTGGCTTCAGCCCTAATACAGCATGAACATGAGCCTGTACAGGTATCCAGATTATATTGATCTTAATAGATCGCCGTCTCTTCCCACGAGCGTGCTAAGTGGCGGACATAATTTTCTTTTTATATTCCAGAACCAAGGAGATTTCTTGCATTTGGAGGATTCTCCAGTTGAAGTGTTGAAAATATCTCCTTACTCATAGGGGAGAAGACCTTCTCATGTGACGAAGGACAACGTTCTCTCTTTTCATACAGAGGCTGCCCTCTTGGAAGGTGCATACTATTCCTGGGCTTGTTCACTTAACGAGTCCGGTTTGCCTCGTACATCCAAGCCCCATAAACCTCCAGTTCCAAAGCAGTCCCGGGACGTCCAATGAAGATCATGACGAACAAGACAGCCACGAAGACGATGTCTAAAAAGTCCTCCAGGGGGAGGAAAATTTCCTAGAGGGAGCAGCCAAGGCCGCAAATGCTAGAAAAGGCATTTCCCCCGCTTGTCCACCAGTGGGGGGATGCCTACAAAGTTGCTGGGACAGGTTGAAGCAACTCGTGGCCAAGCCCTGGACAATCTCCTTGATTTGTTTAGGGTATCACGTCCCATTCACAACATCTCTCCCTCCAGGCAGAAGTCCAAACCCTGTTGAAGTAGGCCGCTCTCTAAGAGGTCCTCGACGAGTCTCAAGGCTTCTTCAGTCAACTCTTTCTTGTGAAAAAGGCGTCTGGAGTCTAGAGGCCCATCATCGACCTCTCAGCTATGAACAAGTTTGTCAAACAAACTCCGTTCCGCATGGAGACGGCAGACACAGTCAGAAAGGTGGTAAGACCACGGGACTTCATGTGCACAATTGACCTAAAGGACGCATACTTCCAGATCCCAATCCATCCGTCTTCAAGGAAGTACTTAAGATTCAGCGTAGACAATAGGAAATACCAATTCAAGGTGCTGTGCTTTGGTCTTTTCACAGCACCTCAGTTCTTCACCAGAATGTTGACCCTAGTATCATCTTGGGAACACTGAATTGGTATCCGTCTCCTCCGTTATCTGGACGACTGGCCAATCCTAGCGGACTAGGTGGCAACCGTTCAACACCGAGACAAACTTCTGAGGCTTTGCCTAGATCTGGGGATCATGGTAAACCTCGAGAAGTCCACCCTGCTTCCTACGCAGAGACTGGTATACCTAGGCATGATAGTAGACACCAATCTCCACAAAGTCTTCCCATCAGACTACAGGATAATGAGGCTGAGAAAGGTCGCAAGACCCTTTCTCAGACGGGAAGAACTTCCAACTCAGACGTGGTTACGTCTTCTCGGACACCTTTCATCCTTGGGCCGTCTAGTTCCCAACGGTCGCCTCAGGATTGGATATCTCCGATCGCGACTCAAGTTCCGGTTGAATCAGCGTAACGGACAGACCTCGAATGTTGGGTGTCAGATGAGAGCCTATGAAAGGGAGTGGATCTTCTCGTCCTCCCCCCAAATTTGATGCTGTTCTCAGAAGCTCCAAAAAAAGGGTGGGGGGCCCCACGTGCTGCACTACACAACCTCTGGCCTCTGGTCAGAGTCCGAAGGGTACCTCCACATAAATCTCTTAAAGATGAAGGCCGTCTTTCTGGCCCTTTAACTGTTCCACCAGTTCCTGGCGGGCCACTCAGTATTGGTGATGAGCGACACCACCACAGTAGTGGCTTATATCAGCAAACAAGAAGGTACCTTTTCGCAGCCCCCATCCCGTCTAGCAGCAGAGATACCGAGATGGGCCGAGCTTCACTTGATACCACTATTGTCACGCTTCATTCTGGGCAAGAGGATTATGCTCGCCGACAACCTAAGCAGAGCATCTCAGATAGTGAGTACCGAGTGGTCTTTGGATCATCTAGTAGCCGACAAAGTCCTGACTTTGTGGGGTTCTCCGACTGGGGATCTCTTGGCAATGGCCCTGAAATTCAGGCTCCCGTTGTACTGCTCCCCGGTCTCAGACCCCAAGGCTCTCTGGCAAGATGCATTCCAACAACGAACAACATCGACGTTTACGCCTTTCCCCCATTCTGTCTGATGAGGAGGGTACTCAACAAGGCCAGAACATTGGTCAACCTCTCAATGACTCGTATCTCCGTTATGGCATCATGCAGAATGGTTTCCGGACCTTCTGCACCTCCTGACTGAGTCTCCAAGAGAAGTCCCTCCACGACATGATCTACTCAAACAATCATGTGCCAACATCTTCCACAAAGCCATAGCTTTGCTACGACTTCATGTCTGGAGACTATCCAGCATCTCCTCACTCAGAGAGGATTTTCACAAGAAGTTGCGAACAGGATGCCTGGATACCTGCAGGAAATCATCAGCAGCAGTCTACCAGGCAAAGTGGAAGGTCTTCTGTGGTTGATGTCGTGGAAGGGGTATCTCTCCTCTCGATGCCACTATTCCAGCAATGGCGGAGTTCATAGTGTATTTGCGTGATTAAATACACTTTTGTCTCAGCGGTTAAAGGCTATCTCTCAGCCTTAAGCCAAGACCTTAGACTCAACGGAATGGATATTTCCTCATCGCTAGAACTTTCCTTACTCATACAGAGTTATGAACTTACCTGACCTCAGTCTGAAGTGAGGCCTCCTCCATGGAACGTGATTAGAGTTCTCAGGTCTCTAAAGAGACCTCCCTATGAACCATTACGCCAGGCAACAGATCGCCACCTCACTTGGAAGACGGTGTTCGTACTAGCTCTAGCTTCAGCCAAGCGAGTTAGTGAACTTCATGGTCTCTCATACGACATCGCCCATTCAAGGGAATTGGGATAGGTAATGTTCGGCTTCGTCCCTGAGTTTGTAGCCAAGACTCAGAATCTGGGAGCAGTGTATCCCCGATTCGACTCCTTCCGTATTTCGAGTGTCTGCTCTGTAACTGATGACCCTGATCATCTCTTACTCTGCCCAGTGAAGAGTTTGAGGCTATACCTCAAGAGAACAGCCGCAGCCCGTCCCCGTGTGTCTGCACTTTTCATCAGCCGAGGGAGGAACAAGTGGAGGGTCATTAAGAATTCCATCTCTGCCTGGATTCGCAGGGTCATAGCCCATGCCCTGAATCTGGACCCTCCTTCATGTCGCCCTAGAGCCCACGCTGGTATATACTTCAAGCTCCTTATTGGACAAGTATCAGAAGGTTGAGGGTACTGTTACCCGGTTTTAGTCTGCGTGAATGAAAAGGTTTGTCTGACTCTTATTCTTTTTTTCATCCTCCCCTCTCTTGGGGAAAGCAGCCTCCTGGGTTCTCTGCATAAGCTGACCTCAAACCACTGCAGGTAAACCATGCTCCCTTGTGTTCCTAGTACTAATCTAATACTGTTGCGTCCCCATACCCTGGCGAGGTGGTATTGGGAAAGTCCTGGTTACAACAGTTCTCTTATAAAGACTTGGAATAACTTTAACCTGGACAGTCACACTTTTAAACATCTCAACCCAGGTCAGCGAGGTGCAGGGACTCCTTATTTTTTTACAAACCCATTCAAAATAAGGAGCCCCCAGGTTAGCCTAAAGTCAGATTGCCAGGGATGTCCACCCTCCTAATGGGTGAGTCCCCCCTAATAAATAGCGTAGGTTTGTATTCCAGTTACGGAACAAATGAGAAATTCAGAGATAATTTGTGTTTTTTCTAACCATACAAACCTTTAGCTATTTATACAAACTTACCCACCAGCCCTATCCCCCTTGAAGTCCTTCCTCCAAGCAAAGTGAGCTAAATTACTAGTTTGTGAGTGGAATGTGTAGTTAACCCTTGCTAGAATTTTAATGGCTTGTCCTTTCAGCTTTGCCCAAAGTAATAACCCCTAATAAATAGCTAAAGGTTTGTATCGTTAGGAAAAATACAAATTATCTCCGAATTTGTCATTATTAGTTCATTGGGACTTCCTTCCTACTAAGGATAAATCTCCTATTAAAGGGTAATGGTTTGTGTTCATATAGTGTAGGAACAGATCACTGATTTTTAAAGAAATTTATACAGTATTTTTCAATATTAAACTTACCCGATAATCATGTAGCTGTCAACTCCGTTGCCCGACAGAATTCTATGGAGGGATACGCCAGCTATCACAATACTAGAAGGGGGTGTACTTACCAGCGCCACCTGTGGCCAGGTACTCAAGTACTTCTTGTTGACACCTCCTCAATTATTCCTCTGTCGTGCTTCCGGCAAGACGTTCTGGGATACGCTTATGTTCTTGGAGTATTTTCACGACTTTGGTGAAGTATTTCTCTTTGATTTCGGCTGTCGCTTTACTGGAAACTTCTATATTAGCTTAGTTAGCTTTTGGAATTAATTTGATTAATTATGGTGACGAAGAGAGTATGAACTCTCTTTCACCTTTAAATGGCCGACCCTTCCCTTAGACGGAAGTGTTGGTGTCTAAGAGAGTATAGACTCTCTTTCTTAATTTTGCTTAACAAAAGTTATAGATTTATTTTATATCTCTCCGCCTCTTATAGGCCTCTTCGATTAACTTCCTTTTTTTTATAAACTTATTAAAATTAATTTTTATATTTGTTTATATTCTACCTTCCTAATAGTAGGCGGTCTTTTCTTGGTACCGAAGTTAATTAACATTGAGCCCGTCATTTCGGTTTTACCTGTTAACATATTATGCTATTTTAATGTCTTTGAAAGAATTTCTTTGATAGTCTAGTACTGTTTTCAAAGTTGAACTAACGTTTTGTTTTGTCTCTGCAGTTGTTGACGTTCAGAACGTTCAACTTGCACTCTATCGTTACGATAGAGAAAGAATTTTCACGGTTTCACATTGCAGTAAGAGTAACCGTGTCTAGCGTTTTGTTCATTCTTTCTTAACTTAATGGTTTTAATCCTAATAAAGGAACTTTTCATTTTGGGAAATATTTCAGTTTTTTCCTTTAACAATAATATGTTTTAACGATATATATGATTGGGCTCTTCTCTCAGGTTCTAAGTCAAGAGAGAGAGAGAGAGAGAGAGAGATAGAGACGGAGGGAGAAAGAGAAGGATAAACGTTTCATTCAAGCCTGCCAGGCGTACGAGTAACGTCGTTATCGTTTTTGCTCTTCTCCCTAGTCTCTTTAGGGGAAGAAAGTAAACGTTTCTAGAGTGATCTAGTGTTTAGTCTCTTTCCAGCCACTGAATTATTTATCTTTCATTAGATTTTTCTGTTACATTGTAATTCTGTTTTCGCAATTACTAACTTTTGAGAAAGGATAGAATTGCGTGTTTCAGGTACAAACCACTTAAAGTTTCGAGTTCAGTGAAATAAGTGCAAACAGAAAATCAAAGTGATAAGTGATTAGCGCAAAGTGTGTCAGTGTTGTGCGTGAGGGTACTTCTGTGCGCGCCAGTCGTTCTCCCAGTCCGGGACCTCTTGCAAGCTCCCAAGCCCAGGGGAGAAGCAATGTCGAAGGACAAAAGGGTTCAGCAGGCCTTGATCGGCGCACAGAAGTATCCTCGGTGGTTGTGGGCGTGTCTTACCGAGACCGTCACTCCCACCCGCAGACGATTGAGCCCTTATTTTGCTCGTCTGCAGAAGAAATTTAGGGGAGAAAACGCTGGTCTCAGGTCTCAAGACCTCTTAAACATAAAGTCCAGACCTATGCCAGACGTACGAAGTTAGAGTTCAACAACCCGGATGCAGTCATTGGGTTAGCTCTGACTCTCCTCAGTCATCAGTTGAATGCACTCCGCCTAAGAGGAGTAAGGTTCTGCCGCAACAGATCTCTGCTGTTAAGGCTTTACCTCAGCAGACCTTAGTGTCTGCCGACCCCAAGTTGACTCTACTGCAGTCCATGCAGTCACAACTTTCGGTCTTGATGCGTGAGTGTCGGGCTGAGAGTGTTGCGCCTCCGCCTCCGCCTACACTCCCTCCGCCTGCGCTCGCTCCGCCTGATCGCAGTACCACCTGCCAGGCGTACGATGTTGAGCCACGTTCTGAGTTGGCTGTTCCCAGTGGTGCTCAGCCTCCGCCTTCTTTAAGGCAACCTTTACAATGGGATCAGGAGGATTATACCTCTCTTCCTCCGCCTCCACTTGCTGCTCCACCAGTGATGCAACACTCGGTTGAGGTACAACAACCTCTCCCGTCCTTGAGTCAGTCTCCTCAGCTCTCGCTGCAGCGAGCTCAACCCTCCACAAGGCAAGCACCACTACACCTTAGCCTTGCGCCTCAGGAGCCTCAACTTGCGAGACATTTACCTTGTTCTGCGCAGCCTCTACCTCATCGCGCTCCGCTCACACCACAGGAACAGGAACTTGCTACTCCGCTTCCGCCAACCGCTCAGCAAGCGCAACCCTTGGGTTCAGCCACTCATGCCAGGAGTCAGCCTCCTCCACCCATGCGCCTACCTTCTGCTACTTCCTTTGATCAGCCTTTGCAGACTGAGCCTCAGGTGTTCCCTCAACAGAGTCTTGAAGAGGAAACCACAACTATTTTTGTTCCAGCTCGTTCTGACTCTGCTGTTCAGCATACCTTACCTCCATTTTCAAACCTTATGATAATGGAGGTTATTTGTATTACTTATAAAAATATATTTGTATTCCTTGCAATATATTTTTAACAATATCGCAGAATATGGCAAAAAATATGAATCATGAGTTATGAATGTAAGGTAAATATTATGTTGATATTTAAACCCCATGCAAGCATGCATAAAGCACTCTAGCACTGGTCATGGAATTTCTGAGAAATGTTAAACGCCATGCACACGCTCTGCTTACCTTACAGCATGCTCTACATACAGCATGCTCTGCTTACAGCATGCTCTGCTTACAGCATGCTCTGCATACTACATGCTCTGCATACAGCATGCTCTGCATACAACATGCTCTACATACAGCATGCTCTGCTTACAGCATGCTCTGCATACAACATGCTCTGCATACAGCATGCTCTGCATTCAGCATGCTCTGCATACAACATGCTCTGCATACAGCATGCTCTGCATTCAGCATGCTCTGCATACAACATGCTCTACATTCAGCATGCTCTGCATACAGCATACTCTGCATACAACATGCTCTGCATACCTTACCGCATGCTTCTCAGTCACACATCTTTGGTTGTTGCCAACTCACTAGACTGTCAAGCAGTTTCATAACGTTGCCTTCTAGTCTGCTGCTTTTGCACCAGTGAACCCTCACTGAGAGAACTTAGCTTTTCTAGGATATGGTCCCTGTAGATGAGAAAGTTCTTTTCTCCCTCCTTCTGATATTCCCTTGAGGACTCTGTCATTTGGAGGGAGCCTTTAGCTGCATAGCCTCCTATGGACTTTTATTTAAGCGTAACATGCTTCCAGGGAAGGTAATGGTTCCACTTCAGTCGCTAATCCCGTCTGTTACCACACCTGCTCCCATAGACCTTGAGCTGTGTTGCAAGACATGCAGTCCAAGCTTAGTCCTTGTTAGAGGATTTTTTGTTTACGGAGTCAATGTGTCACGGGGAAGACGTTCAACAACCAACAGAAGTGACTTGTTGTGACGCAGTGCGGCAACCTCAGCAACCCGATAAGGAGTTGTCTGTACGACCCAGACAGTCTAGACAGATTCGGGTTGTCACTGTACTTCCTCGCTTGCCCATGATTGACAGTTCACAGACTGTGCAGCAGTACCATGATCTTGTGTCCGGCTCCGTCAGACGACTGGCTTTTAAGAGCTCCCACAAGTCGTCGCTGTCTGGAGATTTTCAAATGGACTATGGATCTGACCAAGGAACTGGGCCTCCTGGTCAATTTTGAGGAGTCTCAGCTCGTTCCATCCCAGACCATTGTCTCCTTGGGTATGGATCTTCAGAGTCGAGCTTTTCGGACTTTTCCGTCGGCCCCAAGGATCTTCCAAGCCCTAGAATGCATCCAGAGCATGCTGAGAAGGAACCGATGCTCAGTCAGGTAGTGGATGAGTCTAACAGGGACACTTTCATCGCTGGCCCTGTTCATCGTGTTAGGGAGACTCCACCTCCCCCCCCTTCAGTATCATCTAGCTGCTCACTGGATAAAGGACATGACGCTAGAGACGGTCTCAGTTCCTGTTTCCGAAGAGAGGAGGTCTTCTCTCGCGTGGTGTAAGAACAGCTTTCTTCTCAAGGAAGTCTACCTTTGGCTGTTCAGAAACACGACCGCCGTCTCCTCTCGGACGCATCAGACACGGGCTGGGGTGCGACTTTGGACGGACAAGAATGCTCGGGAACATGGAATCAGGAGCAAAGGACACTTCACATCAATTGCAAGGAGTTGTTGGCGGTTATTCTGGCCTTGATAAACTTCAAGTCCCTCCAGCTTAACAAAGTGGTGGAGGTGGACTCTGACAACACCACAGCCCTGGCTTACATCTTCAAGCAGGGAGGGACTCTTTCGTGGAAGTTGTTCTAGATCGCAAGGGACCTACTCATCTGGTCTAAAGATCGAAAGCTAACTGGTAACGAGGTTCATTCAGGGCGGTATGAATGTCATGGCAGATCACCTCAGACGGAAGGGTCAGGTCATCCCCACAGAGTGGACCCTTCTCAAGAATGTTTGCAACAGACTTTGGGCCCTGTGGGGTCAGCCAACCATAGATCTGTTCACTACCTCGATAACCTAGAGACTCCTGTTGTATTGTTCTCCGATTCCAGACCCAGCAGCAGTTCACGTGGATGCTTTTCTGCTGGATTGGTTCCATCTCGACCTGTATGCATTCCCGCCGTTCAAGATTGTCAACAGGGTACTTCAGAAGTTCTCCTCTCACAAAGGGACACGGCTGACGTTGGTTGGCTCCGCTCTGGTCCGCGAGAGAATGGTTCTTAGAGGTACTGCAATGGCTGGTCGACATTCCCAGGACTCTTCCTCTAGGAGTGAACCTTCTAAGTCGACCTCACGTAAAGAAGGTACACCCAATCCTCCACGCTCTTCGTCTGACTGCCTTCAGACTTTCGAAAGACTCTCAAGAGCTAGGGGCTTTTCGAAGGAGGCAGCCAGAGCGATTGCCAAAGCAAGGAGAACATCCACTCTCAGAATCTATCAGTCTCAAGGGGAAGTCTTCCGTAGCTGGTACAAGACCAATGCAGTTTCCTCAACCAGTACCACTGTAACCCAGATTGCTGACTTCCTGTTATATCTAAGGAAAGTAAGATCCCTTTCAGCTCCTACGATCAAGGGTTACAGAAGTATGTTGGCAGCGGTTTTCCGCCACAGAGGCTTGGATCTTTCCACCAACAAAGATCTACAGGACCTCCCTAGGTCTTTTGAGACCTCAAAGGAACGTCGGTTGTCCACTCCAGGCTGGAATCTAGACGTGGTCCTAAGGTTCCTTATGTCATCAAGATTTGAACCTCTCCAATCAGCCTCTTTTTAGGACCTCACATTAAAAACTCTTTTCCTCGTGTGCTTGACAACAGCTAAAAGAGTAAGTGAGATCCACGCCTTCAGCAGGATCATTGTTTTCACATCTGAAACGGCTACATGTTCCTTGCAGCTCGGTTTTTGCTAAACGAGCTTCCTTCACGTCCTTGGCCTAAGTCGTTCGAGATCCCAAGCCTGTCCAACTTGGTGGGGAATGATCTGAAGAGAGTACTTTGCCCAGTTAGAGCTCTTAGGTACTATCTAAAAAGGTCTTAACCTTTACAAGGACAATCAGAAGCCTTATAGTGTGCTATCAAGAAACCTTCTTTTCCAAGTTCTAAGAACTCAGTTTCTTACTATTCAGGCTTCTGATTAGAGAAACACATTCTCATCTGAAGGAAGAAGACCTTGCTTTGCTGAAGGTAAGGACACATGAAGTGGGAGCTGTGGCTACTTCAGTGGCCTTCAAACAGAACCATTCTCTGCAGAGTGTTATGGATGCAACCTATTGGAGAAGCAAGTCAGTGTTCGCATCATTCTATCTCAAAGATGTCCAGTCTCTTTACGAGTACTGCTACACCCTGGGACCATTCGTGGCAACGAATGCAGTAGTAGGCGAGGGCTCAGCCACTACATTCCCATAATCCCATAACCTTTTAACCTTTCTCTTGAATACTTTTTATGGGTTGTACGGTCGGCTAAGAAGCCTTCCACATCCTTGTTGATTTGGCGGGTGGTCAATTCTTTCTTGAGAAGCGCCGAGGTTAAAGGTTGTGATGAGGTCCTTTAGTATGGGTTGCAGCCCTGTATACTTTAGCACCTTTGAGTTGATTCAGCCTCCCAAGAGGAACGCTGCGCTCAGTAAGGAAGACGATCTTATTAAAGGCAGAGTAACGGTTCAAGTCGACTTCCTTACCAGGTACTTATTATTTCATTGTTATTGTGGATAACTGATTATATGAAATACGGGATACTTAGCTATCCTTTAGTCTTGTACACTGGTTTTTCACCCACCCCCCTGGGTGTGAATCAGCTACATGATTATCGGGTAAGTTTAATATTGAAAAATGTTATTTTTATTAGTAAAATAAATTTTTGAATATACTTACCCGATAATCATGATTTAATCGACCCTCCCTTCCTCCCCATAGAGAACCAGTGGACCGAGGAATAATTGAGGAGGTGTCAACAAGAAGTACTTGAGTACCTGGCCACAGGTGGCGCTGGTAAGTACACCCCCTTCTAGTATTGTGATAGCTGGCGTATCCCTCCATAGAATTCTGTCGGGCAACGGAGTTGACAGCTACATGATTATCGGGTAAGTATATTCAAAAATTTATTTTACTAATAAAAATAACATTTTTCCTAACTAAGCAAACAAGAGTCCTATAAGTTTTAATTCCCGCTTCAACCACCTCGCAAGTCTTAGGCCTAAGGCCAAATGTAAATGCATAGCATACTGTAGGATGGGCTGGTCTTGCCCTTCTCCCGCCAGTAACCACTACTACCTCATTAACTTAACGGCCCTTTCTAGCATGACTGAAGTCATATTCCTATTTAAGGGACTTGGGTTTGTATAGTCAGGAAAACAAAATACTTGAAAGATTGTACCATGAATGCATTGTATTCTTCTCTAGTGATGACATAATTTGTTGGTCAATATGTTAGCTGTTGTACAATAGATTGTCTTCAATTATGATTTCTACAGAAAAATTCCATTGTTCCGTAACCGAAATACAAACCACGCTATTTACAAAGGGTTATTACTTTTAGCGTAGCTGAAATGGCGAGCCATTAGAATTTAACGAGGGTGTATTACCCCCGCGCTAGTTAGCGGGGGGGTAGGGGAGTGGTAGCTAGCTACCCCTCCTCCCCCTCACACACAGGTGAATACTCACTTTCACTTTTGGCTCGGACTGTGACAGACGTCTCTGTCTTGGTCCTCGCTTGGCAGCCATTGTCTGTTTTGTCTTTACTTAATCGCTTACTTTTCTTTTACTCAATATATATGTAAACATGTTTTCATGTTTGTATATATATTTGAGTATAGAAATAAGTAAGTTTCCTTTTCAGATGTGTGTGTGTAGTGTACGATATCTACGTGGAGGCCTCGGCAGTTAGGCCACCACGGCCTAATTTTATGGGTTGCGATCGAGTTTGACTTCGGTCTTTCTCTCTCTCTCTCTCTCTCTTGAGGTCGTTCACCCTTTTACTATGTTTTACTACGCCCTTGTAGCTTCCTTCCCGTGTGGGTGGGGTTGCTACGCCGTACATTTTGTCTCAATTAGTTTATGAATCTAATTGTAGTTGTTATTTTTTTCAGCTTGTAGAACGATTCCTTTCGGGGTTTTCGTTTTTTTCTTTAGTGTTCATTCTTTTTTTTAAATTACATAATTACATAGTTACATAATTATAATTGTTATAATTCTGTTTTGGTTACAGCTCTCCTTCCGCGAGTGTAAGTGGTTGTGAGGGCACGTGCCTGTTGTGTAATTCTTGTTCCTTTTCCTCGGGATTCCTCTTCGGAGCCTTCCCGGGGGAATGAATGTGTACTAATATTATTTGTTTTATTTTTTTACAGTTACCGATCTAGTTCGTTTCTGTAATATAGCAACGGTGTGAGCTGTCTGGTTGAGTCCTGGGGATTCGGCTGTTGCTGCCTCCCCCCTTGTATTGTCGTCAGGGGCGTGTCTCCTTCTACTGGTAGTACTCCCGTGTCGACGGACAGCTCTCCAGTTCATTTTAGAACAGTCAGGAGGCTTGCCTCCTTGGGCGGATAACTTTCCTTCCGAGGGAAGTTTTTTTCCTGTCCAGGCTTGAGCTTTTCCTCTTTTGGGGGGTTCTTCTCTTGCCTTTTTTTCGTGCGACTATGCTCTTGGTGCTGAGCGGTCGCACCTGCAGTTTCGCTCAAGGGGCTGGGCAACTGCAGGGGCTCCTCTTCGGAGGATTGCCCCTTTTAGGTCACTGGCTGACCAGTCTCTTCCACGAAGTGTTTCTCTGTCGTTCGCGAGAGAGTACACTCATAGAGACTCCTCTTCGGAGGTTTCTTCTGTTGCTGTTGCTGTTGGCCTCCCTCGCCGTAAGGCCCTCCGTCCGCCTCGTCGTAAGGGCCTCTCATCTCCCTATAAGGGTGCTTGAGGCGCCTTTTTGAATCTCCGTTTGCAGCCTACAACTTCTTTTTCTCGATCTTCCGTCTTGGTGCAGATGGACAGCAGTCTAATCTCGTCTCCCGACGGGCAACGGTCTTCCCGACGGACAACGGTCTTCCCGACGGACAGCGGTCTTCCGACGGACATCAGTCTCCCGGCGGACAACGATCCCTTCGGGGCAAAGGGTTGCCCCCACGGGGGTTCTTCCCTTGCGTGTCAGGGTTTCCCTGCGCGCCCTTCTGTTCGTCAGCGCTCTCCTGTTCGTCAGCGCTTTCAAGATGATCTTCCCTGCGGTTCCTGTTACGTGCCCTGTGCGCCCACGTTCGCCCTCGCGATCTAGAACTTCGGTTCAGGTCGGGGTCAAGGACTCTTCTTAGCGCAGGCTTCCACGCGTAGCCTTCTGCTCGTCAGCGATCATCAGCTCGTCAGCGATCATCAGCTCGTCAGCGATCATCAGCTCGCCAGCGATCATCAGCTCGTCAGCGATCATCAGCTCGCCAGCGATCTCCGGATCGCCCACGTGTGTTACAGCTGTCACGCCAACGTTCTCCAACACTTCTGAAGGAACATGGTTCGCCAGCTACTAGCTCAACTGCGGATGCTGATCGCCATCGCGCGACCCTCAACTGCAGATGCTGATCGCCATCGCGCGACCCTCAACTGCGGATGCTGATCGCCATCGCGCGACCCTCAACTGCGGATGCTGATCGCCATCGCGCGACCCTCAACTGCAGATGCTGATCGCCATCGCGCGACCCTCAACTGCGGATGCTGATCGCCATCGCGCGACCCTCAACTGCGGATGCTGATCGCCATCGCGCGACCCTCAACTGCGGATGCTGATCGCCATCGCACAACCCTGAACGATTGCCCGCTTACGCATGCTGCTCCTCATCGCACAACCCTGAACGATCGCCCTCTTGCGGATGCTGATCACCATCGCACCCTTTCACGCGATCATTCACCTGCGCATGCTGCTCGCCATCGCACAACCCTGAACGATTGCCCGCTTACGCATGCTGCTCCTCATCGCACAACCCTGAACGATCGCCCTCCTGCAGATGCTGATCACCATCGCACCCTTTCACGCGATCATTCACCTGCGCATGCTGCTCGCCATCGCACAACCCTGAACGATTGCCCGCTTACGCATGCTGCTCCTCATCGCACAACACTGAAACGATCGCCCTCCTGCAGATGCTGATCACCATCGCACCCTTTCACGCGATCATTCACCTGCGCATGCTGCTCGCCATCGCACAACCCTGCACGATTGCCCGCTTACGCATGCTGCTCCTCATCGCACAACCCTGAACGCTCGCCCTCTTGCGGATGCTGATCACCATCGCACCCTATCACGCGATCATTCACCTACACATGCTGCCCGCCATCGCTAACCGCCAGCGATCTTCTTCACCTACGCGGCAGCACGATCCCTCGCCGTCACGCCCATTCGCCTGCGCGCCCGCGCGATCGCTCGCCTGCGCGCCCGCGCGATCGCTCGCCTGCGCGCCCTCGCGACCGCTCGCCTGCGCGCCCGCGCGACCACTCGCCTGTGCGCCCGCGCGACCATTCGCCTTTGCGCGACCATTCGCCCTCGCGCGACCATAGTTCGCGGCGAATTCCACAGCCGGTGGTAGCAGCAGGGACGCGTGCTCCTAGGCGGCACTCGGGATCACCTCCATCCAAGCACAGGTTGGTAGTGCAGGACGAAGACAGGTCAGTACAGCATTCTTCCCACCTTCTTTTCAGGCAGGAACCGTCGTGTCCTCTCCAAAGGATCGCCCGATCCCTTTCACCTTAGCGAGGATTTCGGACACTGTGTCCTTGGAGCAGCAGACATGGTTTGATCCGCTGGCACGGGCGTTAATGAGGGTTATGAAACCAGCACTCACCGGCCAGGGTAACAAACCAGCGGCTGTCTCTCCTACGCTGAAGAGAAAGAGAGGAGTGGACTTCGTGGTGACTTCCCCCAGGGCGAAGTTGGTTCCCAAGAGGTCGGTCTCGAGGGTCCCCTCTCCTGCACGAGTACTCTCTCCTTCTCCCGCCCTGGAAGGATTTTTGGCGGGGGGGCTTTCCGTTGAAGATTTCTCCATCGGACAAGGGGTGACTGCTTACCTCTTCCTCTGGGAGCTTACCAGGTTCTTTCCCTCCTCGGTTACGGCCCGAGGTTTGGTTCAAGGAAGCTACAGGAAGATCAAGGGTACTTTCCTCCTCTCGAGCTCAGGCACCTTGGCCTTTCGTCGTTAAGTATCTACTTGCGGACAAGCTCGATGTTGTACCATCTGGACGCACTGACTGAAGGCTTCCTTCGGGTGTCTCATCTGTGGAGGTCAACGACCTCAGACACCCTTCCATCCTTGAGAAGAGTTTTGTCTTTGCCCAAGGACAGAGACTTAAACATCTGCTGTGCGGAGTAAATCGACTTCCGGTTTCACTCCTCCAAGGCGCTTTCTTCAAGACTCTGCAGGGCTCCAGCTCCCTTTTCTTTCAACCACGTCGGCCTAAGTTATCGGCTACGACAACTGGGACAAGGTGTCCAATTGCAGTTTCCTCCTGTCAGGAACAGATGGCACGGGAGACTCCCCCGGGGGGGCATAGTCCTAAAAGGAGTTCACGAACTCTAGGATTGCAGGTTTTTTCGCTGGGAGGATGCTTAAGGTTACTCATCCGAATGACAGCTTCCCGATGCCCATTCCCGCACAATCTCTGTGAGTAGCCAAGGATATCGCGCCTGCCGTCTCTGTCAGCGAATTCAGTGTCTCTGAACCTCTATGCCATAGCATCAGCAGAGTTGCCCGGTTGGGCAGAATGATCCATACCTTAGGCGAAGGTCTTCCTTAGGATCATCGACGGCTTCACCCCCGGCCCCCTCAGTCGATCCTTTCTTGTAAGGAAGGATCTGAGAGGGGATGTCCATAGTCGACCTCTCAGCCCTGATCAAGTTTGTCGAACAAACTTTGGCCAGCGTAGACCAGCAGAATCGATCAGACTGGTAACGAGGCGACAGGACTCCTTTAACCCTGGATCGGAAGGACGGGTACTTTCAGTTTCCATTCCATCCATCTTCCAGGGTGCTCGTCGAATTCAGCCTAAACTGCAAGTATTCCTGCTTATGATGCAGTGTGGCTATCCCGCCGTGGCATAGCAGGTTTGTTTCCCCAGAGAACTCTCCCTGCCTTCCTCTTGGCCGCTCAGGTGCAGACTTCCGCCTCCTCTGCTGTTTGGAGGGCTGGTCAACTCCGGTAGGCTCGGGTTTCGACCTTCTTCAGCGCCGGGAAAAGCTTCCGAATGCTGACCATGAGTGTGGGCTCATGGTATTTTGCTTGGAGCCTTCTCTTCCTCTGCCTCAACATCTGGAGTATCTGGCCATGATATTGAGTCAACCGCCTTACCACGTTGGAAACCCCGCTTCTCGTCCGTCCAGCGAGGTTAAGCAACGTCGGTACTTGGATGGGTGACCACCTGGGGACGCCAGATTCTGTTACCACATCCTCCGAGCCTTCCTTTCGGTTGACTGTGGCAAGACTGAGGAGAGTCGCAGTACCTGTTCTCAGTCAAGCAGAGTTTTCAGCCCTACCTTGGAACGTTTCCTAGTTCTTCTTTCCTCATTGACCCGTTTATAGTCCGAACGGTCGCCTCAGGATAAGTTCCATGTGGGGCGATCCAAGTTCCGGTGGCTTCAGGCAATGTTTAACCGGACTCCCTGGCCCTATGGGACCAGCGGAACTATTAAACCTGCAATGGGTGTTGACCTATGGAGCCTCTTGATGGTAGTGGATATTCTCGTCCTTTCCCCACATTCTTGATGCGGTTCTCGGACTCGTCAAAGGAAAGGGGGGGGGGGGCATGTTCCGGTCCAGGCCTATGGTCAAGACCTGAAGGATACCTCTCCATCATTCAGGCAGGCTTAAGGGCCTTAGTCTGGCCCCTCTTCAGATCCTACCGCTCCTGCCAAGTCGCCCCGTTGCGTGTCGACTTCATGCTAACCAGCAGGGGACGCATTTTCACACCTTCACATCTTGCAGTAGAGATACCGGGATGATTGAGATTCTCTCATTCCCACCATCGGCTCTCTCATTCCAGGCAAGGGAATGTTTCTCTCAGACTATCCGAGCAGAGCCTCATAGAGAGAGTGTACCTAAGGGTCTTTGACCTTGGGTAACCAGCAATTGCTGGTCTGGGGGACCTGATCGCGACAGCTTGGAACCTCAAGCTTCCGCTAGTTTTCCCCCCAGTCTCAGACCCCGAGACTCTGGCAAGATGCATTCCGGTGATGGTGGGACAACTTCGACGCCTGCGTCTTCCCTCCTTTTTGTCTGCGGACAATGGGCCTCAACAAAACCAGGTTGTCTGTCAACCTTTCAATGGGAGAGCTCCACTGGGACTATGCGCAGAACGGTTTCTGGACCCTCTGCTTCCCCTGACGGAACTCCCGGGAGAGCTTCTCCCACGGCGCAGACTACTCAAGCAACCACACTGCGACATCTCTCCCGAACCGGGACGTCGCTTCGGCTTCATGCCTGGAGACACTACGCTTCCTCCTCTAGAAGAGACAACCCGCTACAGTCGCGGTACGGAGGTCGCGTCATCTGCGATAGTCATCCACAGGGGTCTCCCAGGCAAAGTGAAGAGTCTAAGGTGGTTGGTGCCGTGGGAGATATACCTCTTCCCGTGATGCCTCTTCTCCAGCAATAACGGTCTTATTGCCTTTCGGCGGGAGGAAACTCCTTTCCGCTCTTGGCAATGAAGCCTGTCGCTCAGCCTTTCCCTGACCTTCAGGCTTAAAGGAATAACTTTTTCCTGCCCGCTGGATCTATCCTCGCTCATGCGAAGCTACGATCGTCCCTGCCCTAGTCGGAGGAAGACCTCCAACTTGGAGCATGGCTCGGACTTTTAGTCCTTTAAGAGATCTTCTCAAGACCCTTTTATGACAGGCCTCGGATTGTATTCCGCCTTGGGTCTTCTGCTCACTCTGGCCACGGCCAGTGTGTAAGCAATCTTCTTGGTCTCTTACTACTCCCCCCCCTTTCTAAGGAAGAGGGGAAGGCAACATTCAGGCTTGCTCCTGAGTTGTTGGCTAGACTCAGAATCTGAGGGTCCCGACCCTTCGGTCCGATTCATTCAAGATTTTGAGTCTCCATTCTGTGTCTGATGTCCCAAGACCTTCTCTTTCTTGCCAGTACAGGAATCGAGAGGTTAGCGCTGGGAACAGCTGCAGTTTGGCCTCAGTTGCAGCCGATTTGGGAACACAAGGAGGACATGGGGGGAGAGTCACCAGTATACCTCTTCAGCCCGGACTCAAGGACATTCATCTCGACCTGTCTTCAGACCCTCCCCCGTCACGTCGCCCTACAGCACGATGTTGGATACATCGCAACGTCCCTCGCCTTCGAGTAATACTACTCTGTGACGCAGGTGCTACAAGCTGGAGTCTGGAAGCGTCTGATGACCTTCGCAGCCCGCTTCCTGCAGGGCGTGACCCACAGGAGTCTCGATACGTTTTCTATCGCTCTGTGGTGGCTACACAACAGCTGGTCTAACCTCAGGCTCCTTTTTGGACAGGTAGCAGAAGGTTGAGGGCATTGTTATCAGGTTTTAGTCTGCATGAACGAAAGAAGTATGTCTGGCCCTTACTTCTTTCTTCATCATCCCCTCTACGGGGAAGCAGCATCCTGGTCTCTGCATAGCTGACCTCGAACCTCTGCAGGTAAACCATGCTTCCTTGTGTTCCGAGTATTGAGTCAATACTGTCGCGTCCCCCATACCCTGACGAGGTGGTATTGGGAACGTCCTAACCCAGAGTTCCTTCTGGAACTCCAGGTCAACTGCCTAGGACGGGTCACACTTCTTCCTTCACACACAAGCTTACGTAGGCCACATGGTTCCTTGCGGTGCAAGGAACTTGTGAGGTGCAGGGACTCCTTTTCTCGAGTGCGACTCACTCGGATTCTGAGTCCCCAGGTAAAGCCAAAGCCAGTATGGCTGGGGACTTTCCACCCTTCCTAAGGGATAAGTCACCCTTTGTAAATAGCGTGGTTTGTATTTCGGTTACGGAACAAATGACAAATTCGAAGATAATTTGTATTTTTCCTAACCATACAAACCTTAGCTATTTACACATATTTGCCCGCCAGCCCTGTCCCCCAAGACAAGTCCTACCTCTAAGTGAAAGTGAGTATTCACCTGTGTGTGAGGGGGAGGAGGGGTAGCTAGCTACCACTCCCCTACCCCCCCGCTAACTAGCGCGGGGGTAATACACCCTCGTTAAATTCTAATGGCTCGCCATTTCAGCTACGCTAAAAGTAATAACCCTTTGTAAATAGCTAAGGTTTGTATGGTTAGGAAAAATACAAATTATCTTCGAATTTGTCATATTTGTGCTGAGATACAAATATGCCTTCTTTATGGTGAAGTGGCATTGAATTATTCCCAATCGCCACCAGATGTCAAATTATTCCCACCACCCACCACATGTAAAGTGAATGGTATCAGAATGTAACAGGATTGATATAGTACAGTATAGAATATTCAGATTTTTGTGTTATACACCATACAGTGATTTATATTTTAAGGATGTATAATTATTTCTTGTATTTTTCTTTTTTAAAGCGTTTGAATCCTGGCAGAAAGGGAATTTAAATGCTGTACAAGTTTCATCCATATTCCAAAGCAGTCGATCACCAGATTTTTCTGACATACTTGGAACATTCATACCTTCAAAAGCAGATATTGAAGCCTATTCATTATCAGCACAGGATTTCATTCAGACTTGTAGTTTTGATCGCCGGGCATGTTCTCACAAGTAAGTTTTATTAGTAGCATTGTAGTTTCTGAATATTGTTCTTGAAATTACATCTTGGATAGATATGTTGTGGCACTGAAGAATGTACTATAGGAAGGTGTAAAAAAATATTTACTGGTATTCGTATATGAATACAACCTGTCTTCCTTTAATAGGAGTACAGTATTATTTTGACGAAGCTGGAACTGCCATTAAAATTTAACAAGGTAGTTATAACTACCAACTGGTGGTGAGGTGAAAGCCCTTCCCACCTGTCAGTCAGTAAGACAACACTTGACTTTGGCCGCAATAGTTATGGACGTACTATTGCAGCCTCGCAGAAATTCTTTTGACTATCAATTCTTTTTCCTCTTCTAAATTTTATATGGAGAGGAACAAGGAGATGCATTTGTGCCTAGGGAAAACCAGGAAGTGTGTGTCAGGTTTGTCTAAACCTGTCATTGTTCTCCATCTGTGTGCTTTCTGAAAGGTTAATACCTTTGCTACGATAAGTCAAAAGCATGCCTGGTGATACAGACCATGACATCTAGATACGTCATTTACAAATTTAAAGCATATGGAGGTTTAAATTTCTTTAAAATAACATTGTTCCGTAACTAATTACAAACCAATGCTATTTAGAGGCATTACTTTTGGCAAAGCTGAAAGATGAGCCATTAGACTTTTAACGAGGGTTAACCACCCACCCACTAGTTAGTGGGGGTGTCAGGGGGTAGTAACTACCCTTGTCACTCACACCTGGGCTGTGAACCTCGCTTTACTTTTGGTTCGGGGAGAGAGACGTTCCCTCTCTCCATTCTCCAACTTACTGGCCGTCTGACTTATTTTTTCTTAATCTTTTATATATATGAAATATATTTTTAAGCTTTTCTTTACTGTGAATGTTGCTGTTACCTTCTCCATTCGAATGTTAATGTCGCCCTCCCCCCTACGTGTTCTTAGAGGAATTCTTCTTGTGCTCTTCACAGAACGTGCCTTCGGTCTTGCTCCTTCTCACTGACAACGCTGCTCTCTTTACGTGGGCGGCCGGCAGATCCTCTGCGGGGGAACACCTTTCACGTTCGGAGGTTAGATTGGTCATCCTAATGGTTTTCTTCATTAATTGAGTTGAAATAATAATGTTTGTAATTTAACTTTTTCAGCTTCGACGCTGCTCTCCTCATGTGGCAATGGTCCAGCGGCCTTTTCTTGCTGGCAGAGGGAGCTCACGAATTTCATCTTGTCTGCGCCCCCCTCAGGGAACCCGCTTCCTGCCAGAGTATTGAATGGTTCTCCCAAGTAGTTTGTTTTGTCAGCTGAATTTATTAATTGTAATTCGTTTTTACAGTTCTTATGCTGCCACTCTCCTGATGATGTCGGCTGGCTAAGGGAATGCGCAGTCCTTAATATGTTTCTGTTCTTTTGGGGTACAACTTTCCCATCCGAGGATTAGGTGTTCCTCTTGAGCAAGTTTTTCTCGCATAATTTTTGTTTTTCTCAGTTAGCGATGCCATACTACTTCATTCAGCTAAGACAGCCGGTGTAGGAGAGTGGTGCTGTTCGTTCCTGTGGAATCTGTTAGTCTTGGCACCATCACGTTCCTGCCCTCCTACTCCTGTGCCAGCTCCTGATCAGCACGCTAACTTTGAGGAACTAGCTCTGCCTAAGTTTTCACTGGTAGTGCTCGATGCAGACCAACTTGAACAGTGCTTGTTGATGGGAAGCAAAGAGCGCTGCCGGGAGGTTCGTGCTCCTCCAGCGGTTGGTCTGCTTTCCCTTCCGAGGGAAAGTTATCTTTCCCAGGTGTGGGGCTGTTCTCCCTTGTGAGGGAAAACTTCCCTTCATCATCTGTCTAGCAACCTTCTTGCCTGCAGGGAGACTTGCTGACAGCTTCATCTCATAGGCAATTAAAGTTTCTTTGCCTAAGACCACGCTTCCCCCCATGCTGATCCGAATCTTCCATGGGGAGCAGAGCAAAGTCCGAGGCTAGTCTCTCCTGTGGGTGGTCACCTTTGTCGCTTGCGAGTGAGAACCCCCATAGAAACACCCATCCGGAGACCTTCCAGAGATCTTCCTGCTGAGCAGTGTACCCCTGCAGAGGATTGTTGTTGTCATCGGTGAGCTCGCTGAGTTTGTGGTCCTCCTCGTCGCCTCGGACATGCTCTTTTGGCTCTGGCAAAGGTACGTTTTTGGCTCATCGTTGACAACTGCCGAATGATCCCCTTCGGAGGATCGTCAAGAACCTCGCCATTCGCCCACTCCTCAGCTCTCGCCTTCGCCAAGATATCATTAGCCTGACGAGTCTCGTTTAGTCTCGCCTTTCACGCTTTGGTTCCCGACCTTCGCCTGTCTCAATAGACTCGCTGTTTGCCAGCCTTGCGGCGTTAGTCCAACATTGCTCTCCGACCTCTCTCCATCAAACTGATGTTCCTGGCTCGCCGTTGCCCATCGAATCTCCGGATTCCTGACGAGTTAGCTGGTTTCTCGCCTAACTCCAACTCGTTCACCAATTGCCTGCTCATTCTCTTGCTGATCATCGATCTCCAGCTTGCCAATCTCTTAGCTTGCCGATCGTCAAACCATAATGCTGTTTTTCAGTTCACTGATTGTCGATTGTTAATGCGCTTAGCGTCGTTTCAGATCTCCGATCACCTTCGTACAGCTCTCTTATCGCAGATTGCCAGCTCGGCACTCAACAGATCGCCTATTTGCAGTTCTCTGATCGTCAGCTCGCCGATTGCCAGCTTGTCGATCGCCAGCCTACCAATTGCCAGCTTTCCGTTCGTCATCTCGCCGATTGCAAGCTCGCCAATCCAATGTCTAGACGATCTCCAGCTTCTTATCGATTGCACTGATTGACATTTGACAACACGTCATTCGCTGTCTACCCATAGGACAGCTCTCCGTTCGTCAACTTGACGTTCGCTTACTTGCAGTTCGCTGTTCGCCAGCTTCATCACTAAGCTAGCTCAAGATCGTCAGTATTCAGCTCTCCTCTAGGTTACTGTTAGAACCAGAAACCACTTCCAGCATCAAACGGTTTAGCCCTGGATACATTGCCTTCAGGGGTAAAGACACTTATAGAACAATTCATTCTGTCATAGACCCTCACTTCATTGAAGCATGGGCTTCCTGAGAGTATCTTTTCGGAGAGTACTCTCATCTAGACGACATAGATTGTCTTCTCCCCTCTCTCATGGGCTTATGCTACTTTGGTAGCCCTCCCACGTAGAGTTAAAGGAGTTAAATGCAGATTTCCTTCTGGGAACCTAGCCCAGATCTCCATTGATGACTCTGGTAATGCACAAGGACTAACCTTGGCGCTTAATACCCCTCTCCTGTTTTGGGTTTTTGTTTGTTTCTCACAAACAGGGTTTCTTTGGTTCCCGAAGATTTCATCACTGCGAACTACAAAGAACCTGCATTTATGTTGCCAGGTTTCTTCATCGAATCTGGCACGTTCGCGGACATTTATCCCTCATGATTGTATGTTCTTCTCCTATACAGTACTTCATTCCTACTACAGAATGGCTTTCATGTCATGTGCCTCAAGGACCAGGTTGCTGCTTCGGCTGCTACCTCCTCCCTTGTTTCACATATAGCATAGGACTACCTCGCAAGCCGACTTTGCATGGATAGGAACTGCGCCAATTATGCAATCTCTGGCAGCAAATCTCGGATGCGGTTTTGGAGGTAGATTCCTTGAATCTGTTCCTCCCTCTGCACCAGGAGGCACAACCCCATGGGGTTACCATCCCTCATTATCTCGTACTTGAAGAATTGAATTCATTGCTGTTTAACGTGATAACTACGGTAACTTAATTGCAAGAATTCCAGTCAACCATGGGATGGGTAACCCACTAGAACACCAGATGTTGTCGGCATCTTGTGTACTCCTGGTTTCCTTCGGCCTATAAGCCCTCAAACTTTTGTGTGAACACCTTAAGCTTCCATCTGCGAAATCCTTTCCAAGAGAAACATATTTGCCCAACCCTTCATGAGACTCAATCATGTTTGTGAACTCGGACAATGAATCTCTTCCATAATCGGAGCTCTCCCTTCGGCTGGAGTTGGTCGAAAGGGTTATCTTCCTTTCTCATCCTAAAGTGAGGTTTTTACAGTAATGGTAAAACCCCTCCTACGAGCTCGAAATACTCTGCTCATGTTTTTTGCTAAGGACAGTGTGTTCACATCCAACCCACAAGAGATACTCTCTTGTCTCTTCCATCCTCCTCTAGGAGTTGGGAAGTGGTTTTTCTTTATCCTTGCGACTGGTCTCGTGGGAAGACGCGGTTTGTCAAGATACCGCCAAGCTTCTTTGGTCATTTCTTACAGAAGTCTCCAGCTTAGCCTCTCCTCTTGGAATAAGTTTGATAATCAAAACCTGTCATACGAGGGGAAGGCTTGCGTTCATACAAACAGTTAGCCCATGGCTTGTACAGGATCGACCACCAGGACTGATACTCCTAGTCCCCTTTTCGGGACATCGTCTTCAGCTTGTCATGTCAAGGAATGGAATGGGGTTTTTACCCTTGTGTCAACCTTCCCCTTCAGGATTGGCCTCGTCTCCGAAGACTTTGGATGACTGTCTGATTCTAACAGTCTTGAGTTCCTCTGAGATATCTCCAGTTTACCACGATCTGAGGATTGGAGTAATCTCGGAGAGACCCAACTGTCATATCGAATAGGGATATATATAGATATGGTCATCAGCCTGCAGAAACTTCTGCAGGTTCGACAAGACCGCATCAGTCTCCGTGGAATCCAACCTCTTCAGGAACCGCCAGATCCCAAGGAATTCAGCACCAGATATCTTCCTTTCCTATGGTTCTCTATGAGATCTGAGCAAGAGACTGTCCTGATAAGGAGGTTGCTAGGTGAGAATCTTATCCTGGGAGTCAATCTCCTCGGTTCTTCCCTGAATTAATTTCCCAGATGCATCAAAGAAAAGGGGTACTCTTGCTTTACCACTAGGCCTCTGGGCTTTGGTTAGAGTCTGAACGATACCGCCTCTTAAACCTCGGAGATGAGGGCAACCTTCCTGCCGGCAAGGGGTACCATCCCCTTTGAGGAGAAGTCCGTTTTGAGCTTCGGCTCGTTTCTCATATAACGCCCAATGTCAACCTTCAACTTTGGCTAGAACTTGGGGATGGAAAACAGTGTGTGTGACCAAGAGGATCGCCTCTAGATGCTGGAACTCTCCCTTCCATTGTGGGGAGAATCGCCGACTACGGTCGTAGATGTTGATTGCGTCTTTCCCGTCTAAGGAAAAGACTTCCTTATCCCGTTGGTAGGCCCTTTGAAGGATTCTTCCAACAAAGAGAGGGATTCATCCATTCCCGTGCCAGGGGAGTAGTTCCTCCACCAGCCACTTTGCAATAATCTTCCTGCATGCTGGAAGGATCGCTGACAGCGACAGCAAATGATGACTGCCTTTCCCATCCACGAGAGAATCTTCCTTTTCCTGGATGGTTTCCCTTCGGGGGATTCCTCCCACAAGCCAATTCTCCGCCATTTCCCCTCAGAGCAGCCCTCATTATCAGCAGTCTTGTCTTGTTAGAAGACTCGTCTCGCCTACTGACTTAGATCCAGAAATATCATACGGGAATAGGATTCATTCATTCCCCGCTCTAGATCTTCAAGAACAGGCCATCAGACTTGTCTCGCCAGTAAGACTTGTCTTGCCCAGTACACTTGTCTCGTCAGCGAGATTAGTCTTGCCCATCAAATTCATCATGGTCTGTTGACTTCTGCAACTCCTGTCGCAGATCAAGAGAGAGCCCCCTCAGCGACTCTTAACAGCCACATGTGAACATCTTTCAAAAAGTATTATCTTCGCTGCCACTTCACGCCTGAAGACTATCCAGCTCTTCCTCTCTCAGGGAGTCTCTCCTGCAACAGGTTGCAAATAAAATGTCTGATACCTGGATAGATCTTCGGCTTCGGCCATCCGGGGTGGCTGAGTTCACCTGACCTCGACGATTAGTCTTCCACTCATGTTGGCTTTGGCCAAGAGAGTTGGTGAACACCACGGGACACCCTTAATGTCTCTCATTCACGACAATGGGCCAATTAAATTCAACCTCGTCTCTAGTAGCTCATATCCCAGAATCCGAACCCTTCAGCCTGGGAGTCCTTCGCAGCATGACCAATGATCCAGATCAACGGTTACTATGCTAAATAGAAACCGGAGGCCCTTCCTCAAGGAAACTACAAGAGCTCACCTCGAGTGTCAACACTCTTCACTAGCTCTGGGAAAGTCAAGAGAAGGATCACCGAAGACACATTCTCATCTTGGATTCACAAGGTCATGGACCAGGCACCGAGAACTCAATAGGCCCTAGTGTTTGTAAGACTACTCTGTGATGTAGGCCTTGTTAGCAGGCATGTAGAAATGAAAGGACCTTTACCTTCCACTCCCTGCAAGACGTGACCCACAGGAGACTCGATACGTTTTCTATCGGTCCTATGGTGGCTGTACAATAACTGGTTTAACACCTCAAGCTCCTTGATGGACAAGTAGCAGGAGGTTGAGGGCATTAGTTACCCAGTTTTAGTCTGAATGAATGATTAAGAAAGACTGGCTCTTTCTTTTCTTCATCCTCCCCTCTCTTGGGGAAATCAGCATCCAGGGTCCTCTGTAAAGCTGACCTCAACCAATTTGCAGGTAAACGATTGTTCCCTTGTGTAACCTGATAGTGTGTCAATACTGTTACGTCCCCATAATCTATCGAGGGGAGTTTTGGGTGTCTTGGTGACCTCTGAAGACTCCTATGTCTTGGAAGAACTCTTACCTTGACTGTCACATTGCTAGTATCACAAACACACAGCTTTTGTAGGCCGTGAACTATGCATAGCAAGGTTTTAGCGAGGTATATGGTTTCCACCTTTTATGTGGTAAACATATAGGGAAATCCCTGAGTCAACGCCAAAAAGCCAGATTGGCAACGACTTCCACTCTCCTAATGGGTAAGTTAACTCCTATAAATACCGTTGGTTTGTAATTACTTATGGAACAAATGACAAATTTGGGAGTCATTTGTATTTTTCCGAACAATACAAACCTGTAGCTGTTTATACAAATTGGCCCGCCAGTACTAGTCCCCCTTGAAGTCCCACTTCCAAGCAAAGTATGGTTCACAGCCCAAGTGTGTGAGTGAGAGGGGTAGTTACTACCCCCTTCCCCCGCTAACTAACAAGTGGGTGGTTAACCCTCGCTAAAAGTCTAATGGTTAAAAAAGTTATGATGTTATTAGTGACATTAATTTTAATTGTTAAATTAAAGTTTTTTTTTTTTTTTTTTTTTTTTTCTTTTTTTTTCTTAATGTTTTTTTTTTTTTTTTTTTAATCAATTGTTATATATCTGAGCCTGGGAGGATCACAGTTGATCTTAGGCACTAACCTCCTCCACCAATTATGATCACGATTACATTGAATTGTGAGGTTCCTTGTGAGAGTGCATAGATCGACGTCATTTAGAGCTAATTTGTCCCGGGTTTTGTGTCCAAGCCTGTGGAACCTAATATTTAGAGGCTCCAATTTAGAATGCTGATGCAATTCTTTTATTTTATTATAATAGGGAGGCCCTTCTTTGTAAGCTCGCCTCAAAACCGTGTTTTGTATGGCCTGCATTTTACTTAGTGATGTTTTAATGTGTTGCAAATATTATAGCTGGATATTCCAACTGTGGTCTCACTAATGATTTATATAACCTAAGTTTGGTTTTGGTTGACAGACTTTGAAACCTTTCAAATCTATTGAGAGTTATCCTCCAAGAAGCTATTCTCGCCTTAACATAAAAAAGGATGCCAGATTTTTGTATGCTACACCCAAGTATTATTGCTTTCTGTTTGAATCGAATTCTAATGTTATTGATTATGATATCCGCGGGATTGCAAGCTGATATTAAGAGGAGCTGAAATTTATTCATAAATGTAATTATTTTTCATTTCTTTTCATAGTTATTAATTTTTTGTATTTCCCTAAATCTTTCTCTGAAGCATTTGCTTAGATTTAGTAGGGTAAGTTATGACTTGGGTGTGATCATCTGCAAACATGATTTGAAGACAACCTTGTATAGGAGGAGGGGTATCTTTGATATAAGAGTTATAGAGTGATGGGGAGAGAACACTGCCATGAGGAACTGCTGACAGTAACTGAAACTCTGGACCTATATATTCTTTTATTTTGATCATGGCCACTCGGTTGTCTGAGAAGTTGCATAACAACCTGGTTGCTAATCCTGGCAATTGTGCTTCCAACAGCTTGTATTTTAAACCCTCGTGCTATACCTTGTCAAAGGCTCGGCTGACATCCCTAGAAATTAGGTTACATCCACATCCAAAACTTTTCTTAACTGCTATAAATTCGTATAACCTGGTTAATGCAAGCCGAGTTCCTTTACCCTGGGCAAATCAATATTGATTGCTGTTTGTATGTAAATTATCTTCAAGGAATTTGTCAAACCTTACTTTTATGATCTTTTCAAGAATCTTACCAGGCATCTCTAATAGGGATATGGGTCTGTAGTTAGAAACTGAGGTGAGATCTTTAACCTTTTTCCCCACGAAAGGAAGCAGTGCTCTCAAAAAACTCTGGCTAGTATTCCATACTTATAGTTTCATTAAAGATGTCATTTAGAAAGTCGAGCATTGAGTTGGGTAGGTTGTTGATGATAATTTTGTTGACTTGGTACTTTATTTTTAAAACTTTTGATTATTTTGATGATATCTTGGAGTTGAGATATTACCGCTAGAGAGATATTGGGTCCTTTGACTGGCCAGACAGTACTGCATTGGATCCTTTTCTCTGGTTATGGTTCATTTTCCCTTTGCCTACACATACACCGACTAGTCTGGCCTATTCTTTACATATTCTCTTCTGTCCTCATACACCTGACAACACTGAGTTTACCAAACAATTCTTCTTCTCTCAAGGGTTTAACTACTGTCCTGTAATTGTTCAGTGGCCACTTTCCTCTTGGCAAGGGTATAAGAGACTCTATAGCTATGGTAAGCAGCTCTTCTAGGAGAAGGATAATCCAAAATCAAACCATTGTTCTCTAATTTTGGGTAGTGCCATAGCCTCTGTATCATGGTCTTCCACTGTCTTTGGTTAGAATTTTCTTGCTTGAGGGTACACTTCCTCTGGTTTTTTAGAGTTTTTATAGTTTATAAATGAAATATTTATTTTAATGTTACTGGTCCCAAAATACCAAGGGGCAACTGTATCATGCAATCATCATTTGTTCCGTAACTAGAATACAAACCACGCTATTTAATAGGGGTATTACTTTCGGCGTAGCTGAGAAGATGAGCCATTAATTTTTAACAAGGGTTAACTACCCACACTGCTAGTTAGCGGGGGGTAGGGAGGATAGCTTGCTATGGCTCACCCTCACACACCTGTGATTGAGCTCACTTTGCTTTCGGCTCGGATGGTGAACGGACGTTGCTGTTCTTCACCCTCGCCGATAATTGGCAGCCATTAATGTTTTTTGTTTTTTCTTAGACTGTGTGTGTGAAGTTAGACTTCTGCGACCATGCACACCTGCCCTGGACTCTCCAACCACCCCTGTGGAACATTTATGTCGGCGGTCGAGACTGATCCTCACGCCCTTTGTCCTTGCAGAGGTCAACGGTGTGAGGGTGTCAACAAGTGTAGAGAGTGGTCTTCCTCCCAATGGGAGAGGTTTTCGCGACGGCGGAAGAAGTAGTCCAAACGGGATATTTCTCCTTCGAAGGTTGCTTCGAAGGGAGGAAAACCCAAGGCCTCTTCTTCCGTCACCCAAACCTCCTCCGAAGCTCCTACTCGGTCGATCTCTTTCGAGAGATCGTCGAGTAGTAGCATAGACCAATTTATTTCTGACCAACCCCGGGTCTCGAGAGATGAGGTTGCTTCCCCTAGCGAAGCAGCACCACCTCTTCCCTCGGAGGAGGCCTTGTCACTAACCTCCGTGTTTCAGATTTGGTCCTCCTTGGGGCTCACGGGTTCGCCCTCCAAGGAGGCATTGCTTGATTTCATCCGCATGGGTGCTTCTGTCAAGCAATCGTCGTCGCCGTCAGAAGTAGATCCCCTGACACTTGTCACGTTGTTGTGTCAGAGGTGTCTCATGCGACATCACCCATCTCCTCTGTCACTCCAAACTCTACTGTAGCTGTAGAATTAGTTTCTTCCATTCCTGACCATCCTCCGAGGGGGAAACTAAGTTCACCATCGGTCTCTCCTGCTAGTGTTTCTTCCCCTCAGGGGAGTTCACTTATAGAGACTCCTCTTTCGGAGTATTGCTGACGGTCAGCTTGCTGATCCAACGGCCCCCAGAGGGCGCATCCGTCGGAAGGCTCGCCTTCCTTTTTGCCTTAGAGGCCTTCCTTCACCTGCGGTGAGGAGGCGCCTCTTTGGTTCAACGTCTTCAATGCAGTCCCCCGCAGAGGAGCCTCTAGACCTGTCATCCATCACTGCACCTGCAGCCAGTCTTGTGACTAAAATCCTGGACCTCTCTGCAGATCGTTCGCGATCTCCTTCCGTGGATGGTCGTCCTTTTAAAGGACACGTCGACCATCCATCCAACAGACCTTCCATCGCCATTCCTGTATGAGCCTAATAAAGCGCCTCCAAAGTGCGCTATTGCGCACCATCACTCTCGCCCTGCGCACCACACGCCCTGACCAGCGCTCGCCAGCAGCTCGTCATTCACCAACGCTTCGGCGCACCACCCATCCTGCTTGCCCTCACAAAAGGCAGCAGCCTCACGCGCTTGCGCTCCAACATGCGCTCATGCGCTTGCGTGCCAACATACGCTCACGTGCCAACATACGCTCACGCGCCAACGAGATCTTCAGCGCTCTCCTGCGCACCATGCGCACACGCGCCCACGATCACCTGCGCACCATGCACACACGCGCCCACGATCACCTGCGCACCCTGCGCAAACACGCTCAGGGTCGCCTACGCGTCAGCACACCACAGCGCATTTGTGCTCTCCTGCTAGCCAATAATCTCCTGCGCGCCAGCGCTCTCCTGCACCTATGTGCCCTGCGCCCACGATCTCATACGTGCCAGTGCCCACCTGCGTGCCAGTACTCTCCTGCTCGTCAAATTTCTCCTACGCGCCAGTTACCTGCGCGCCAACGTTCTCCTGCGCGCCAACGTTCTCCTGCGCGCCAACGTTCTCCTGCGCGCCAACGTTCTCCTGCGCGCCAACGTTCTCCTGCGCGCCAACGTTCTCCTGCGCGCCAACGTTCTTCTGCGCGCCAACGTTCTCCTGTGCGCCAACATGTGCACCCCACATCACCTGCGCAACTGAGCTCTCCTGTGCGCCATCTTGCGTGCCAACTTTTACCTGCATGCCAGCGCTCACCAGACCATGTGCGCTCACCTGCACACCATCTTTCTCCTGTGTGCACACAGAAATGAGCGCCAAGCGAGTCGGCAAACTTCATGGTCTCTCATACGACATCGCCCATTCAAGGGGATGGGGAGAGGTAATGTTCAGCTTTGTCACTGAGTTTATTGCTAAGACTCAGAACCCGGGAGTAGCGTCTTGATTCAACTCCTTCCAGATTTCTATTCTTCGTACTGTATCAGATGACCCAGACCATCTCTTACTATGCCCAGTAAGGAGTTTGAGGCTGTACCTCAAGAGAACAGCCGCAGCCCGTCCTCGTGTGCCTGCACTAATCGTCAGCACAGGAAGAACCAAGAGGAGGGTCACCAAGAACACCATCTCAGCATGGATTTGCAGGGTCATTGACCTTGCACTGAATCCAGACCCTCTTCCGTCACGTCGCCCCAGAGCACAAGATGTCAGGGGCATGGTTACGTCCCTGGCCTTCAAAAGAAATTACTCAGTGACGCAGGTTCTTCAAGCTGGGGTGTGGAAACGTCAAAACACGTTCAAATCCCACTACCTGCAAGATGTGACCCACAGGAGACTCGATACATTTTCTATCAGTCCTGTGGTGGCTGCACAACAGCTGGTTTAAAACCTCAAGCTCCTTATTGGACAAGTAGCAGAAGGTTGAGGGCATTGTTACATGGTTTTAGTCTGCATGAATGAAAAGGTTTGACTGGCCCTTATTCTTTTCTTCATTCTCACCTCTCTTGGGGAAAGCAGCATCCTGGGTTCTCTGCATAGCTGACCTCAAACCACTGCAGGTAAACCATGCTCCCTTGTGTACCTAGTATTAAGATTAATACTGTTGCGTCCCCATACCCTGACGAGGTAGTATTGGGAAAGTCCTAGTGCACAGTTTTTTATCTAAAGAACTTCGGAATAACTTTCTAGGATGAGTCACATTTCTACATACCTTCACACACAGCATGCGTAGGCCGCGAACCTTGCGCAGCAAGGTTTTAGCGAGTTGCAGGGACTCTTTATTCCTTGAGTGCTAACACACTCAGTTAAGGAGCCCCTGGGTAAATCCAAAAAGCCAGATTGGCTGGGACGTCCACCCTTCCTAATGGGTGAGTCACCCCCTATTAAATAGCGGGGTTTGTATTCCAGTTACGGAACAAATAACAAATTCGTAGATAACTTGTATTTTTCCTAACTATACAAACCTTAGCTATTTAACCAAACTTGCCCGTCAGCCCTATCCTCCTTGAAGTCCTACCTCCAAGCAAAGTGAGCTCAATCACAGGTGTGTTAGGGGGAGGGGTAGCAAGCTACCCTCCCTACCCCCACTAACTAGCGGTGTGGGTAGTTAACCCTCGTTAAAAATTGATGGCTCGTCTTTTCAGCTATGCTGAAAGTAATACCCTTATTAAATAGCTAAGGTTTGTATAGTTAGGAAAAATACAAATTATCTGCGAATTTGTCATGTTTACAGATTACCTCAGTGACATGTTGCTCATGTTGTTGATCAAACCTTAAATTCTCTATCGGATTATTTTTAAAAACATTAGACGAAGTCTCTGAAAATCACCTTCTGATCTTGGGGTGATTAGATTTTGACATTGTTATGGAGGATGTAGAATATTTCAGGATCTTGATAAGTGTCTTCACATTTTTTCAAAAGATGCTCCCAGGTTGAGTTGATGATTTTGATTGATTCTATTTTTATTCGTTCTTGGATATTGTGTATGTAAAAAGTTGATGTGTTGGACCTCGGATATTAATTAAATCTAGGGCTTGTTTATAACTACAGTAATCTGTAATAGCTTGAGATAATCTGTTTCTTTAGGTTCTGATGGAGATATAGAGTTCTGAGGATTCTTTGATCATCCTCTACCAAAAGGTTATTTTATCATCTATATAGGATTTATCCTATATAGGTGTGTCGTAAGTAGAGAGAGAGTCATTGAGTGTTTCCTTGAAATGTTCCCAGTCGGCATTGTTAATGTCAAGTGTTGGGCTAGTGACTACCAATATGGATCTCACAGTAAGTCTTAATATACCAGGAAGATGGTCTTATGTGGTTAAAGGGCCTTGAGTGAGTGAATAGTTGAAGATATGAAACCTGTTAGAAGAGAAGAATATCAGGCCTACTTGAGGCTCTTCTGCAAAAAAAGATGTGCCAAAATCTGGTCCTAGAAACCTAATGATATTCCTATTCATTAGGCCATGAATTAAGATGACTAGGGTTTGTTACATTATGGCTTAGGGCCGGGTGAGTTGCGTTAAGGCCGGCTAATAGATGACGGGGATATTGCGTTGCAATAAGTAGATTAAATCATGCTGTAAAAATACTGGGTTTTTAGGAGGTATGTAGGTTGTTGCAACGATTACTGGTCCCATTACTGTCCGTAGTTTAATTGCAATTAAATCATGATTGAAACCATCAATTAATTTAACTCTGTCACGTCTTAATGCTATTGCTGCTCCGCCATTTTGCTCACCAGAGGTGTTGCAGACATTGTAGTTTTAGATCTTGATACGGGTGGAGTTGGGTATCCCTGTGGAGTTGAGAAGTATGAGATGAGGGGTGAGAGAGAGAGGAGTAGACATTAATAAGTTTCTTGCTTCCTTGCTTTCTTAATCAAAATTATACACATACTGATGCTACGAAGTTGCACATTATGTGTAGCGCTATGGCATTACAATAGCTTTACTCTTGCATAAGATATCCATGTAATTTGTGATTATATACAACTCACATACAAAACATTATTGAGTGCATGTCATTGGTATCCAGTCAACAAACAATCTTTTTTCAAGTTAGGAATGTGATGTCCAGGATTTATGATTACTGTATGGGCAAATGTAAAAAATTGGTTTGTATGGAAAAGTAAAAATTTTTCATGTCTTTATTAGAAATGTATCTCTTATTTTTTATTGATACAGATGAATAGATATACATTATTTATTTTCCTTAGGCAATTTCATACATGGACAAGTGATAAATATGGTCAGTGCTACACTTTTAACTCTGCCTTCAGAAAAGTAGTACATAAGAAAAAGGATAAAAATGAAACTGGTAATGCCATTCCACGGAAGACTTCATCAATTGGACCAATGGTGAGTAAAGCCACAACATTGCACGGTTTAACCAAATATAGGATAAGTTTCACTACTTCAAATGTTTTGGTGTCAATTCAGTCTACCTCTAGTACAGTATGCAACAATTTTTGATCTAAAAATGCCATTTAGTGTCCAATATCTAACAGGAACATATAGAGACAATAAGAGTATACTGTAGAATTTTAAGCCAAGGGGACTCTATAGGGAAATGTTTTCAAGCATCTTGAAGAGTACGGTACTGACCAACCAAGAGCCCTTATATTTACAGCGACATACTAGGAGCTATCGAAAGTGGTCAGCTAATTTCTGATTGTTAACTATGTCATTTTGTTATAATGGTTCAATTTTAGTGGTAGTTTTCTTTTTTATGTAGATTGCCTTTTCACCTTTATTATCCACTCATACTTTTTTATTAGATACAGTCAGCCCTCTTTATTTGCGGGGGTTAGGTAACAGACAGGTGCGAAGATTGAGAATCTGTGAATACTTACTGCCCTTGGGTGTGATAACTCCTAACCCTATTAACTCACTGCCCATTGCCTATGTGCAGTCAACTAACACACTAATTACTGCCTAATATTGTTTTTACTTGGTTTCTATAGTAAGTATTGTGTAAATGAATGAACACATCTCAGTAAGTGTACAGTACATGTGCACACGTATACACCACGTAGTATACTCGGTAAAGCTGTGTTACAGTACAGCACAGTACGTAACACCACAGTAGTGATTGGGACACTTTAACAACAAAACCCTGTTGTCTCTATCTAATATGACACTCGCTGATACTGAAGTGTATACAGTATTACTGTAATACATCATATGTATTTCACTACAGCCTAACTGTTTTTGTTTGGACGATTCACGCTGTTTGACAATACTGTACAGTATAATTAATAAACAGTGGAGTACTCCAAGGGATTGTGTTGTCACCTATGTTGTTTATCCTCCACATGGAGTTTGTAATGCATAGAACAGTTGGGGAGGGTGGAGAAGAATTGGACTGGATTAGTAACAGGAAATTAGCTGACATAGAGTATGCTGATGACGCTTTCCTGTAAGATTGTCTTTTGTTGGTAAGTGTCTCTTTGATGGCTTTTTCGTGAGGTAACAATAAAAATAAACTAAATAGGTACAACTGAGGACGAATATTGTTTATGGGATCAGCTTTAGTCCCTAGTTGATGTCTCTAACTATCATGCTATTCACTCTAAATTTGCTGCATTTAACACGATATCAAAAAGGCAGCATGACAGCTGTCTCTTTTCTATTTTAGTTATTAACATAGAAATTGGCAGGAACAGGGAAAATATATTTCCTTTCAATCCCTGAAATTTTATTTGGATATGCAAATTATTCTAGGAACAATGTATATACTAGAAAGTTTTTTCTTTATAGTTATTTGTAGCTCTTGGGGTGACATCCCTCTCGAGGATCTCCCTATTTTTTGGTCAATCTTTTAGAAGGTTTTACCTGTTGAGAGTCATTACCTTTGAGGGTGTCCCCAGTATTAAATAACTCTGAAAATCATATCATAACCCTTCAGCTAGAAAGACAAACTTGTTTTAAATGTAACTCTCAGGGTGTCACCCCCTTTTAGGGTGTCACCCTGGGCAGACCTCCCTTACTGCACCCCTGATGTCTTATTTTGTATGTAAATGATTATATATGTAGATATATACATAAAAGTATATTCGTGTGCTCGAATACAAAGTTTAATTTATATATTTATATAATAAGGCAAAATTGGACTAGTTTTCAAAGCCATGGTCGGGTAAAATTGGATAGGAAAATTTCTCAACTTTTTATTGCTTAGGCAAAATTGGACAATCTTGGGTTACGGACACAAAAATTTATGTAAGTATAATTTTTGTCTAGTATATTTATGTTAATAGGGATCACAAATTGTGATCATTTGCTCAACTGAGCATTGCCTCTTATCAGAGTTACAGACGTGTCCAAAGTTGCCTCACTATCCAAAATTGCCTTGCCTCTAATATATTTTCTTTATTACTGAATGAAATATGAGAATTTTTAATGCTTTGATGATTACGAGACAAACAATTTTTATAGGTGAGACCTCCCTCTTTAGAAATCACGTTTGGTTTTTGGTCATAAATTAATAATATAGATTTTGTACAAAGGAATCTATAAAAAAAAGAAAAACTATCATAACCCTAAATGGAAAGGTGTTGTAAGACGGCTACCTAAAACAATAATTGAAATTATGAAATTAGCATAGGGAAGGAAAATGAAAGCATATATTTCAGCTAAGAGCAGTCCTTGATAATTAATGCTTTTGACATTAAGAAGTAAATAAAGAAATAAAATTGGAGTTAGTAGATACTGTACCATTAATCAGGATAAGCTACTTTTGGTGGAAGGTTTTTGTTTCTTGGTGTTTGAGTCTTGTGAGACTGGGATTTCAACATTTATGGAAATAATGAAATATATAATTAATTGAATTGTGATGAAAGAAACTCATGTTCTGTAAACTAGTTGATATAGCTTCATGCACAAGTTGATCTTTTTGTTTATTTATTGTGAAAGACTGTACATTGAAATGAACTCAATATGTGGATACAGTATTTTCAAATCATGTACTTTTGCTAAACAAATTGGGTAAAAGTAAGTTTTATTTGCACATTCAGTTATATGTTGAATTGCAAAGGTTTACGTAATATATTTGAATGAAAAATTATGGAATATCTAAATTTTTCTCTACAGAGTGGGATAAGATTGACACTGAACATCAATGCCAAGGATTACGTGTCACTATTATCACCAGATGTGGGTGCAAGGATCATAGTACACAGTCCACACCTGCTCCCTTTCCCTGAAGATGAAGGGTTCAATATATCTCCAGGTCTCAGTGTGTCTGTCTCTATCAGTTTGGTAAGATGAAATGATATATGTTCCGTATCTGGAATACAAACCATGCTATTACTTTCGGCGTAGCTGAAATGACGAGCCATTAATTTTTAACGAGGGTTTACTACCCACACCGCTAGTTAGGGGGTGGGTGGGTTGGGGAAGGTAGCGTGCTCCCCACCCCCCCCCTCTCACGCACCTGTCCTTGAGCTCACTTTGCTCTCGGCTTGGATGGTGGTCGGACGTGTCCGCTCTCATCTTCGCCATCATTTGGCAGCCATTTAATTGCTTTTTTCTTTTCTTTTTTTACTTCTGTATATGTGAAGTTGGCCTCTGCGATCATGCGCACCTGCCCTGGCTTTCCCGACCACCCCTGTGGAACATTCATGTCGGCGGTCGAGACTGATCCTCTAGCCCAGTGGTTCTTAACCTGTGGGGAATTCCCCACTGGTGGGGAATGGCGGAGTTGCCAAGTGGGGAATGACCGGTCGGACAGAAGAACCACTGTCTTGTTGTCACATTTCGTGAATTTGTTTCCACCCACAAATAATCGATAGTGCTTCAAAATTTAATGTTGACTTACTTTACAAATCACAACCATTTACAGACTGTTTTAATAACAAAAACAACCAATATATGAGGTATTGTAAGTCATGTTTGGGTAAAAGTGACAACACTGTTGGGTTTGAAATGTCAACAGCGGCTCCCCGCAAACTCACTCCTGTCGCGTCTCTCCTTGGTGTAACAGGTGGGTAACAGAGCTCCCATTATTAAGTAATTACTCATACGTGTATATATTCTTATGGTTATTTTATTTAGTGTGTGTGTGTGTGTGTGTTATTCTGTGATGCATGAATGAAAAACCATTCCACGGATGTCATGTAATACACTGTGAATATGACTATGATGGCCGTGTCTTAGAGACCGAACAACACAATGCCACTTCTGTTGTTCGTTTTTTTGTTTCTCTCTTGTATGATTGTCACTTCTTTCTTTTCATTTTATTTCTCTTCAGGTACCTTATTATTACCTATTTTTTTCCTTATCCCACAGATACATATCCCAAAGATCGAGATGCCGAAAAGAAAGTACGACGACAAGTACCTGGACTACGGCTTCACGTTTTTGGAGGGGCGTGATGAGCAGCTGCCGCAGTGCGTCATTTGCCACAAAACGCTCAGCAATGATTCGATGAAACCCCATCAACTGAAGAAGCACCTCTCCAATGTACACCCCGAGTTCGTTGGCAAGGAGAGGCAGTTTTTTTAATTGAAGGCAAATTACTTGAAGAAAATGAGGATGGACCAGGGCGAAAAATTTCAAACTTGAGTCGAAAGCGATAGTACACGCATCGTATGCTGTTTCTCTGCTGGTGGCGAAGGCGAAGAAGCCACATAGCATCGGAGAGACGCTCATAAAGCCGTGCCTTGTGTCGTGCGCTGGCATTTTGCTTGGCGAATCTGCGGTGTCGAAGATGAAGCAAGTTTCTCTGTCCAACGACACTGTCAAGTCCCGCATCTTCGACATGTCGTGCAACATCAAGTCGCAGCTCTTGGCAAAGGTCAAAGCGTCTCCCGTCTTTGCAATTCAGCTGGATGAGTCCGTGGATGTGGCAAATTTGTCTCAACTAATTGTCTTCGTTCGATACGTCCACGACCAAAGCATCGAAGAGGACTTGCTGTTTTGCCGCCCACTGGAAACAACAACCCAAGCCGCCGACGTCATGCAGCTTGTCGACGCCTTTTTTGAGGAGGAAGGATTGGACTGGGGCAAGCTCGTCCATGCCTGCACAGATGGGGCTCCTGCTATGTTGGGTGCGAGGTCTGGATTCGCGAAACTACTGAAGCAGAAGAATCCCAAGGTGGTGACCCTGCACTGCATCATACATCGAGAAGCGCTCGCATCAAGGACGATGACACAACCGCTCAAAGAAGAGCTTGAGACGGCAATCAAGCTTGTGAATTTTGTCAAAGCGAGCGCCCTCAACACTCGGACTATTTCGACGGTTGTGCCAGGATATGGAATCCGACTACGAAGGACTGCTGTTCCACACTGCCGTTCGCTGGTTATCGAAAGGCGACATGTTAATTCGGCTTGTGCATTTGCTCCCCGAAGTTACACAATTTTTGGAAGAAAGGAACAAAGGAGATCTGAAAGCTGCTGTTTCCGATGAGGCATTCCAGTGCAGGCTGGCACTTCTTGCAGACATGTTCAGTCACCTGAATGAGCTTAACCGCAAGCTACAGGCCGCGGACTCCGATATAATCAGGCATCGAGACAAAGTGAACGCCTTCGTCTCAAAACTTGAGTTGTGGCGAAGCAAGTTCGAGACTGGCCGCAGCGCAACGGCTTTTCCAACGTTGGCGCGAATCAGCGAGACTGCTGGTGGCGTCAGCGACGTTCTCAAGAACGAAGCCATCATCCACCTCAACAGGCTGCTGGACGAGTTTCAGCACTATTTTCCGGACTTCAAAAGCAACAACCCAATGATGAAGTTCACGAGGGATCCCTTCAGCTTTCGAGTTGACAACTTCCTGAAGGAAGCAGAAGACATCGAAGATCAGTTTCTTGACCTGGTGCATGACTCCGCAGCAAAGGCTGTTTTTGCGGAGAAAAGCCTGAACGCATTCTGGGCCACTATGCATGGTTCGTATCCTCGCGTTGCTGTGGCGGCGCTCACACTACTGGTTGCATTTCCCTCCACGTACCTGTGCGAGTCGGCGTTTTCGAGCATGGTTGAGATCAAAACCAAATCGCGAAACCGCCTGATTGACCTTGAATCTGATTTGCGCTGCGCCATTTCAAAAGTGGAACCGAACATTGAGGCACTCGTCAAGGCGAAACAAATGCAAAAGTCTCATTGACCTGTACGCGTCTAGTGTTGCATTTTTTGTATGTTTTTTATGGGCCAAATAAATTGTGAAAAAAACATAACGAATCTTTTCATGTGTATTTTATTTCCATGTGATAACTGTTTGTAAAAAATCTAATATATGCAAAAAAAAATAAAGGCCGTAAAATGGCACAAAAAAGCAAAGCGTATATTTACGTATTAAAGTTAAACACTGCATGGGTTAAACTCGAATTTGTCAATGACCGATGCAGTGGTGGGAAATGGAGAGTTGGCTCACTGAAAAGTGGGGAATTGGAGAAAAAAGGTTAAGAACCCCTGCTCTAGCCCTTTGTCCTTCTTGTAGGGGCCAACGGTGTGATAGCAACAACAGGTGTAGGGAGTGGTCTACCTCCCAGTGGGAGAGGTTTTCGCGACGACGGAAGAAGAAGCCCAAACGGGATATTTCTCCTTTGAAGGTTGCTTCGAAAGGAGAAAAACCCAAGGCCTCTTCTTCCGTTGCCCAAACCTCCTCCGAAGCTCCCACTCGGTCGGTCACTTTCGAGAGACCGTCGAGTGGTAGCGTAGACCGATGTATTGTTTACCAACCTTGGGACTCGAGAGATGACGTTGCTTCTCCTAGCGAAGCAGCTCCACCTCTCCCCCCGGGGAGGATATGTCATTAACCTCCCTTTTCCAGCTTTGGTCCTCCTTGGGGCTTACGGGTTCGCCCTCCAAGGAGGTTTTGCTTAACTACACCCGATTGGGTGCCGCTGTCAAATAATCGTCGTCACTGTCAGAGGTTGATCCTCTGTCTCTTGTCAATGTTGTGGTGTCAGAGGTATCCAATGCGGTATCACCCATCACCTCTGCCTCTCCAAACTCTACGGTAGCTGACGGCTTAGTTTCTCCCGTTCCTGTTCAACCTACGAGGGAGAAACTAAGTCCATCGTCAGTCTCTCCTGCTAGTGTTTCTCCCTCGGGGAGTACACTTACAGAGACTCCTCTTCGGAGGACTGCAGAAGATCAGCTTGCTGATCCAACGACCCCCAGAGGGCGCATTCGTCGGAAGGCTCGCCTTTCTCTTCGCCTTAGAGGCCTTCCTTCACCTGCGGTGATGAGGCGCCTCTTTGGTTGAACATCTTCGATGCAGTCCACCACAGAGGAGCCTCGAGACCAATCATCCATCACTGCTCCTGCATTGGTCCTGGCCCTTTCTGCAGATCGTTCGCGATCTCCTTCGGTGGAAGGTCGTCCTTTTAAAGGACACGTCGACCTTCCATCCGACAGACCTGCCGTCACCGTTTCTATATGGGCCTAACAAGGCTCCACCAAAGCACGCTATTGCGCGCCAACCACATACGCGCTACGCGCCAACGAGACCTGACGAACGCTCCTTAGTAGCTCGTCAGGCCCCATCACTAAACCCTAACACAGGGCATCAAGGGCGTATGCGCCAACATGCGCATACGCTCCAACAGGAGCATAGCTCCATCACGCGCTATGTGCGCCCACGTTCTCCTGCGCGCCAGGTCTTGCCTGCGCGCCCTGCGCCCACGCCCAGTTGCTCTTCAACACTCGCCTGCGCGCCATCAACCTCCTACGCAATGGCGCTGTCCTGCGCTCCAGCGCTCTCCCACGCGCCATCAGTCTCCCACGCGCCATCAGTCTCCCACGCGCCATCAGTCTCCTGCTCGTGCGCATGCGCGCCCAACATCCAACTCCTGCGCGCCAATGATCTACTGAAAGTAGTACTTCTGGGAAGTCAGTAATGCTGGCTTTTCCCACGCGCCAACCAGTACCATCGCGCCAGCACTCACTTGCGTGCCAGCCTTCTCCCACGCGCATCCGCAAGGATACGCGTCCGCGCCCTGCGCACGCTCGCCCATCCTCTCCAAAGGATGCCCGCCAACATTCTCTCGCGCTCCCGTGCGCCCCACATGATTCAACTGCGCGCCCGCGCGCTAGGGATCTTTCTCCTGCACGCTCGCGCCCTATAGCTGGTATAGATGCGCTTGAACTTTCTCCCGCGCGCCTGCGCACTCAACGTGATAATCCTGCGCGCCCGCGCTCGCGAATACTCTCCCGCACGCGTGCGTGCCAACAGTCTCCCGCACGCGCGCCAACAGTTTCCCGCACGCGCGCCAACAGTTTCCCTTGCGTGAGCCCCGACATTCTCCCTTGCGCGAGCCCCGATATTCTCCCTTGCTCGAGCCCCGATATTCTCCCTTGCTCGAGCCCCGATATTCTCCCTTGCGCAAGCCCCGATATTCTCCCTTGCGCGAGCCCCGATATTCTCCCTTGCGCGAGCGCCATTATTCTCCCTTGCACGAGCGCCATTATTCTCCCTTGCGCGAGCGCCATTATTCTCCCTTGCGCGAGCGCCATTATTCTCCCTTGCGCGAGCGCCATTATTCTCCCGCGCGCGAGACTACTGAACTACGCACGGCAAGGTCGCCATCGCCTTATTCCCCTCCCCACAAGCGCATATCACCGTGCATTGTGGGAGAAGGGAAACATCCAGAGGGGTCCAGGACCCCAAAGCCACCACAGGCGAACCCACCAATGATGGTGACTCCTCCCGGGGATCTTTCAATCCCTATCCCTTCAAGGGGTATGTCTGACAGCGCGTCTGTTAGCCAACAGCCCTGGTTCGGTGCACTGATCAGAGCTGTAACGCAGACTTTCAAGCCTGTCTTCTCTGAATTGGGACACAGAACTATGGCTTCTTCTACCCCTTTGAAGAGGAAAAAGAAGAGTTTCAGACGCAGTCACTTCCCCAAGGGCGAAACTAACTCCACGCAGACCTACGAGGCAGGTTCCTTCTTTTCCTCAGACTGCCTCTCCTTCCCTTTCGGACGACGATTTCCCGTCCCCAAGGGAATCACGCGAAGAGAGACTTTCCCCCATTGCACCAATGGGGGAAAACTCTCCTCGCACCGAGGGGTCTACTCAGTTGGGGATTGAAAGGAACATGCTACCCTCGTCAATGTTGAAGTCCTACATCCAAGTTTCGGACGCAGTCACTTCCCCAAGGGCGAAACTAACTCCACGCAGACCTACAAGGCAGGTTCCTTCTTTTCCTCAGACTGCCTCTCCTTCCCTTTCGGACGACGATTTCCCGTCCCCAAGGGAATCACTCGAAGAGAGACTTTCCCCCATTGCACCAATGGGGGAAACCTCTCCTCGCACCGAGGGGTCTACTCAGTTGGGGATTGAAAGGAACATGCCACCCTCGTCAATGTTGAAGTCCTACATCCTTCCCAGGAAGGAATTTGAGGACTCCAAAACATTGCCAAAGTCCTCTACTAGGACTAGGATGGAGCCAGCTAGCCACTCGGGGAATGTCCGTGACTCTCCCCAAGAAGAGCCTTTGGGGATAGGAGACTTCGCTGCAAGTCCTACAGCAGGAGGAGACCAGCAAGAGTCAGAACATGCATTTTGGCAAGTTCTGACTCTAATGAGGGCTCTCAACGGGTTTTCCGACCCAGAGATCCCTCCTCGAGAGGGCAAGGACACGGTCTTGGACCGTGTCTTTGGTACTCAGAAACCCTCCAAGACCACTGCAGCACTGCCCTGGTCTCAAGGGGTTAAGAGTACCAGGGACAAGATCTCACAACAGCTCTCCGAGATGTCCTCCTCCAACCGTTCCGGTGCCGCCAACAAGCTCCTCCCACCTCCTTGCGTACAGCAAGGGGGCAAGCCCTTCGTGCAGAAGTCCAGACCCTGTTGAAGAAGGGCGCTCTCCAAGAGGTCCTCGACGGATCTCCAGGCTTCTTCAGTCGACTTTCTTGTAAAGAAGGCGTCTGGAGGCTGGAGACCAGTCATTGACCTCTCAGCTCTGAACAAGTTTGTCAAACAAACTCCGTTCAGCATGGAGACGGCAGACACGGTCAGACTAGCAGTAAGACCGCAAGACTTCATGTGCACACTGGACCTAAAGGACGCGTACTTCCAGATCCCAGTCCATCCGTCTTCAAGGAAGTACTTAAGATTCAGCCTAGACAACAGAAAGTACCAGTTCAAGGTGCTGTGCTTCGGTCTCTCCACAGCACCACAAGTCTTCACCAGAGTGTTCACCCTAGTATCATCTTGGGCACACAGGATTGACATCCGTCTCCTCCGTTATCTGGACGACTGGTTAATCCTAGCAGACTTGGTGTCAACCCTTCTTCAACACCGAGACAAACTTCTGAGACTTTGCCAAGATCTGGGGATCATGGTAAATCTTGAGAAGCCCTCACTGTTTCCCACTCAAAGACTGGTATACCTAGGCATGATTATAGACACCACTCACCATAAAGCCTTCCCATCAGATGACAGGATAGCAAGGCTGAGGAAGGTCGCAAGACCTTTTCTCAGACGAGAAGAACTTCCAGCTCAATCGTGGTTACGTCTCCTCGGTCACCTATCATCGCTGGCCCATCTAGTTCCCAATGGTCGCCTCAGGATGAGATCCCTCCAGTGGCGACTCAAGTCCCGGTGGAATCAAGCGTACAACTCCCCGGACATCCAGATCCCCATGGAACCTGCGGAACTGACGGATCTCCAGTGGTGGGTGGCAGACTTGAATTTAAGGAGTGGATCTTCTTGTCCTCCCCCCGGATCTGATGCTGTTTTCGGACGCTTCAAAAAAAAAGGGTGGGGGGCCCATGTGCTGCACCACACGACCTCAGGCCTCTGGTCAGAGTCAGAAAAGTACCTCCACATAAATCTCCTAGAGATGAAGGTCGTCTTTCTGGCCCTTCAACAGTTCCAACAGTACCTGGCAAGTCACTCTGTGGTGGTGATGAGCGACAACACCACAGTAGTGGCCTACATCAATAAATAAGGAGGTACTTTTTCGCAGCAACTATCCCATCTAGCAGTAGAGATACTGAGATTGGCCGAAATCCACTCGATACCACTATCGGCACACTTCATTCCGGGCAAAAGGAATGTGCTCGCCGACAACCTGAGCAGAGCATCTCAGATAATGAGTACCGAGTGGTCTTTGGATCATCTAGTAGCCAACAAAGTCCTGACTTTGTGGGGTTCTCTGACTGTGGACCTCTTCGCAACGGTCCTGAACTTCAGGCTCTCGCTGTACTGTTCCCCAGTCCCAGACCCCGAGGCTCTCTGGCAAGATGCTTTCCAACAACGGTGGGACAGCATCAACGTTTACGCCTTTCCCCCGTTCTGTCTGATGAGGAGGGTACTCAACAAGACCAGAACATCGGTCAATCTTTCAATGACCCTCATAGCTCTGCTACGGCATCACGCAGAATGGTTCCCGGACCTTTTGCAACTTCTAACTGAGCCACCAAGAGAACTCCCTCCACGACACAATCTACTCAAACAACCACATGCCAACATCTTCCTCAAAGCCGCAGGTTCACTACGGCTTCGCGCCTGGAGACTATCCAGCATCTCCTCTCTGACAGAGGATTTTCGGATCAGGATGTCTGGACACCTGCGAAAGTCTTCAGCAGCAGTCTACCTGGAAACTTAGCAACCATCTGTTTCATTATTTCAATAAAATTTCCAGAAATTCCTGGCCTATTCATTCTTAAAGGGAAAAGCTTGCATATAGTTAGAATAAAAACTAAAAACAAAAAATTGATAAAGATGTAAAACATTTTGTTTCCACCGAAAAGATGTGATGGGGGTTAAGATTCTTGTGTAAAAAAAATACCCTCTAGCAACCACTATCTTATATTGTCATTTCTTTCTGGCCCAGCATTGGTCCAACTGTCTTTTATTACTATGAACCTCCTTTAATACTCATGTTGCTTCTTCTCTGGACACTCAGTGTATTGATGTTTACCCCCCAGATTTTATTTGAAGTTTTCCCATTTTTTTTCTTTTCAAAAGATTCATGCCCCTAGTAAAGTAATGTAAATATTTTACTGTTAATTGTCAGGAGTACCAACTGTTCCATATACATGTATTGTAATTCAATTTTACTGTTGCATTGATGATATCAAGATACATCCCCCTTCCGGATTGTGATAAGTATTTATTGCATTTTAACTTAGCATTCCTGCACAAGAATACCACTATAAAGGTAATCTTTGTGAGGAGCGATTTCTCACTGTTCCTCTCAGGGAAAGTATATTTCAAGTTCAAGTGCTTAAGGAACTGGAGAGTCTACACTGTAGTAGTAAAGTCTATATATCTTACACAGAATTATTAACATTTGATTCTCATAACAGCCAAGAAAAAGACTGTATTATTGAGTTTAAGACATTCACAAAAGACTAGAATAGTTTATTTATTGTGTAGGTGTTGATATGACAACAAATACTTGATTACCAGCCAAGTTTTGTTAGTGATGTGTCTTACAAGATCTTAACTTATTTAATCTCCTGTGTTATTCTCAGAAGGCCAGTGAGTTTTCGCTTGTAGGCGCTAGGTCTTACATGCCTGCCCTGTTGCTTACACTAACCAGACATTCACAGTCATGTCTAATAGTCATAGTCACTTTTTGTTCCTTCATTAAGGGTTCTGAATGTTCACTAAGCCTTACAAAGTCTAGTTCCCTTCTTAGAGCCTCAAATTGTATAATTACTTTAGATCCTTCTGCTACAAATTTTTGCCTTCCAAGTTGCTCCTATAGACAACTAGATTGCGAGGCAGAAGACCAGTTGGTAGTGTGGATCTTTATATTTTCTCTTGTTAAAATAAGTTCTCTTAAGAAATCTTGTTTTCCATTTTTGGAGATGGAGTTTCATATCATAGAATTTTCTCCAATTTTTTATGTTGGTGGTAATGGATGAGCTAAAGCTGGTCGATTGCATCATATTCCAAATGACGGTGCGTTTCGTGACGGATTTACATTAAATAGATAAATATCAACATTTGTGCTTTTATTACCATTATGAGTTTCTATGAAGGAGACGTAAAAGATTATACAGCATAGTATTTTCATTTGTTCTTTATAGTCATACTTTTAAGGGTAATGAAAGTACTCTTAGAATCCAACTAATGTAAATCGGTGATGAGCTGATGGCCAGTCTTTCAAGCGAATGGAAACGCATAATCATCTAGAATGTTATGTAATTCCCTAGCTTTAGCTGATTCATCTCTAGCAATAAAAGTGTTGATAAATATTCAGCTAAATCAAAATTTAAGAGCATCCACTATATGAAACTCCCAACTCTCAAAGTAAAAACGATGTTGCTTGGTGCCCTTACTCTAGTAAGAGGAGGGATATAAGCATCCAGCTTACTAACTCGGTGTTGTCTTGTAATCTAGATAACTAATAGAACAAAAAACTAGGGATGTGGAACAGCAAGGGTTTATCTGCAGAAGGATCTAAAAGGATTAAAGAATTTGAGAGACTACGAGAAGAGCTCATCTTGGTAAGGGGCAGTGAAGAATCAGAACCATTACTGAAGGAACACTATGTAATTATGACCACTGTACCCAACTATGGAAGTCAGGCTATTTTAAGCAGTTGGTAAGTTAAGAGAGACTTACCTTCCGCAAGAGAAGGCTTGGTGGCCTTCTGAGAATAACAAAGGAAGTAATATCTATAGACTCATCACTAACCTAACAGGTAAAGGAATATTGGTGTGTCAAATCGTCATCTTCCCTGCAAATGACAACTGATCTCTGCTCATCATCAACTTGGCTTGCGATCTTTTGTCAATGAAAATAATCTAACCACTTTTTTAAACAGTTCTACTCCTTACAATAATAATTTAAAACAGTGCTTTCTCGTTGCAAGATAGCAATCAAAGGTAGCTGGGAAGACAACTTGAAATACAATAAACTCTTATCACAATCTGAAAGGGGTGATATTTCTGATTTACTTAAAATAGTGCTTTCTCTCTGCAAGAATGAATATTTACATATCCAGAAGGGAAGCCCTTATAAAACTCAATAAACACTTTTAGAATCTACCAAGGAGGTGATTAAAAACCCCTTCCTACTTGATTATCTACAAACACCATCTCTTGAGTCTGCCAACTTGCGAAACCTGAATATAACAATTTTTCTTTATGAGGTGCAATGTAGGGGTCAACACTAGAAATTGTTTTGAAATCTAAGACAATACAGTAGAATGCAATTGAATAGTCTTTTACTAGTCAGCATGTTTCTGCATTATAGAAGGCAGAAAGACTAAAGGGGAACCATAATTGCTAGTCTTTTTCTGAATCTGAAACAATAACATATTGATTTTATCTACCTCGAACTTGAAACTGAGTGATATAAGGAGTCTTGGAAGTAGCTACTTAAGCAGATTTGAAATAATAAGCTTCTAAACTTGCCTGCCTTCACTCAAGAGGGCCGGCTGGAAAATGATGTTTTTTAAGGACAGGACTTTAACATTCATACCACTTAATGAGGTGACTTAGGACATCTTTAAACTGCATAGGATTTTTGCCTCTGACCTTCGGTTTTGTGACGCCAGGGCAATTTATCCGAAAAATTAGTGTTTTTCAAATTCTATCTCCTCCCTTGATAATAAATATTAAGACCTGGGATTACTACTCTGTATAGACCTGATGTAAATCTCCAATCAAATGAAGAAATTTTTTTTTTTGAATAATTTTTTTGCTAGATATGAATTTTTTCATTATAGTAAAAAATAAATCCTAAAGATCAGGGAAAAAATTTAGAAAAAAAAATATGAAACAAAAATTGAAAAAAAGGGTAACATTTGAATGTTTTATAATGTCTTTCTAAGTTATATACCAAATTTTAATGCTATATCTTTAAAAGTAAGGGAAAAGATAGAATTTTAAGGTCAATAAGTATACAGTAGTTTTGACATACAGGCGTTCAAAGTTTTTCTTTGTGTTTTTACAAAGACAATATTAATAAGTCATGGTTATTATGAATTTTGTTCCTTTTTGGATATTAATAAACCAAAACAAAGTTATTTATCATATGTAATTTGATCATAAATAAAGAACCCTTTGCTCAATATCTTGCTTCTTTAGGCAAGATGGTCGCTCCTTCTTCATCTCTCTCCTTCACTAACTCTGCTAATATTGCCGGTATTACCCACTTCTGAACTCTTATTAAAGAGCAATTTTCAATATTAAACTTAGCCGGTGATTATATAAGCTGCAGCTCTGCTGCCCGACAGAAAAACTCTACGTTCAAAATACGCCAGCGATCGCTATGCAGGTAGGGGGTGTACATCAACAGCGCCATCTGTCGAGCAGGTACTCAGTACTCAATGTAAACACAGAACCAATTTTCTCTCTGTCGTGCCACCGGCAAGACCTACTAAATTCGCTATTGCTTACTGGATTGGTTTTCACATATTTTGGTGAAGTACACATTTCTAGTTTTGAGCTTTCGCTATGCAGGTGTTTTATCTTCATCTCAAAACTTGAACTCGTTTTGGATAGATTTAATTATGGTGACAAGGAGAGTATGGACTCTCTTTCACTTTTAAATGGCCGACCCTTCCCTTAGACGGAAGTGTGTTTAGGTTTTTAGTAATTTTGCTTAACACGTTATAGATCTATATATTTTATATCTCTCCGCCTTTATTAGGCCTCTTCGATTAACTTTCCATTTATTATAAACATATAAAAATAAATTTTTATGTTTTGTTTATATGCGACCTTTCCTGATAGTAGGCGGTCCTAACTTGGAACCGAAGTTAATCAACGTTGAGCCCGTTATATCGTATTTAGCCTTTAAAGAATTTAAAACTTTTTAAATTTAATGTTTTATGAAAGAATTTCTTTGATAGTCTTCGTACTGTTTTCAAAGATGAACTAACGTTTAGTTTTTTAGACTACGCAGTTGTTGACGTTCAGGACGTTCAACATGCGCTCTATCGTTACGATAGAGAGAGAGTGTATCACGGTTTCACTTTGCAGTAAGAGTAAATCGATTCTGACGTTTTGTTCATTCTTTCTTAGCTTAAATGTTTTAAATTCTAAATTAAAGGAACTTTTTATTTGGAAAACCTTTCAGTTTTTTCCTTTAGTCAAATAACATGTTTTTTTTTGACGATATATAATTGGGCTCTTCTCTTAGGTGCGAAATCAAGAGAGAAAGAGAGAGAGAGATAGAGACGGAGGGAGAGAGAGGAGAGAAAACGTTCCGTTCAAGCGGGTAACGTTGTTCTCGTGTTACTCTCGTCCCTAGTCTCTGTACGGGGAGGAAGGTAAAACGTTTTTAGTTTTTTATTCTCGTCCCCAGGCTATGTGCGGTGAGAGATTGTAAACGTAGTTTATTTGAACTAGTGTTTAGTCTCTTTCCCAGCCACTGAATTTTTTATCTTTATATATGTTTTCTGTTTTTTGCTAGTATTAATGAGCTGCATTATACGACTGATTTCGCAATTACTACCTTTTAATGAAGGGTAGAATTGCGTGTTTCAGGTAGAAATCAGTAAAAGTTTCGATTTCAGTGAAATAAGTGCAAAACAGAAAATCGATAAAGTGATATGCGCAAAGTGTTACAGTGTTGCGTCCGAGGGTTCGTCTGTTCGTGCCTGTCGTTCACCTAGTCCGGGACCTCTTGCAAGCTCCCAAGCCCAGGGGAGAAGTAATGTCGAACGACTTATGGGTTCGAGAGGCCTTGATCAACGAACAGACGTTTTTCCCTCCGTGGTTTCGGGCGTATTTACCCAAGATCGCCCCACCCACACAAAGACGAGAGAGCCCATTTATTTCTCGTCTGCGGAAGAGGTTTCTCGTAAGAAACCATGGACCAAGGTCTCGCGGCTTATTAAGCGCAAGTCGGTCCCTTCCGCGCAAGTCCAACGGCCCAGTTGTAGCCACTGGGTCAGTTCGGACTCGCTGCAGTCTTCCGACGACTGCTCACCTCCTAAGAGAGGCAAAGCGGTACCGCATCAGGCAGTCACACTGTCTGTTGCCGCACCTGCTCTTGTAGACCCTAAGTGGTCTTTGCTGCAGACCATGCAGTCTCAGTTAACGTCATTGATGCAGGACTTTCGTGCGGAGAAGGTTGACACCAACCTCTAGCCTACAACCAACCACGGTTGTGCGTCCTGTGGACGCTGAGGCGACCTTCTGCCGCACTCCAGCTGAGAGAGTCCCGCCACCCATGCGTTCCAGTGTACCCTGCCAGCCGCATGTTGACGTTCAGCGACGCACGGAACCTTCCGTTGACGTTCGCGAGGTACAACAACAGTCTAAGTTGTTTTGTTTTGACGCGGTGCGTCAACCTCCGCATTCTAGAGTTGTTTTGACTGCTCAGTCTAGACAGTCAAAGCAGTCTCGAGTGGACACTGTACGTCCTCATGCACCTGTTGTGGTTGACAGTTCAGTTGTTGACAGTTCACAGACTGTCAAGCAGTTACATGACGTTGCCTTCTGGTCTGCTACTAATGCTCCAGTGAGAGACTCACTGAGGTAACCTAGCTTTTATCGGACAAGGTTCCTGTAGATGAGGAAGTTGCTGTTCTCCCTCCTACTGATATTGCCTTGAGGACTCTGTCAGATGGAGAGGAGCCTTAAGCTGCTTAGCCTCCTATGGACTTTAATTAAATCATGATGATTTTTTTAAGGATCTTCGTCCGGATCTTGTAACTGCTGCTCCTCGTTCGCCTAACGTCAGAACTTACACTAGGCCTAGCTACTTCGAAGCCGTTGTTTTTAAGCTAGTGCTCTCTCGCTCTCCTAGAGAGCGTTACGTTGGCTAGGCGACTGGTTTTTGCACCAGGAGGAGTTTTTAGGGATACAGCCTTTGATTTCCCTTCTTTTAAACTGGCTTATAGAGCGAGAGTCTGATATGACACGAGAGAAGTTCTCGGCTTGGGAGTTCATGCCTCTGCCCAGATAGACTTCTCAATTCTGGTAGACTCGCCCTGGCGCCTAGCCAGGAGACGCTCCAAGTTGTTTACAGGTCAACTTCTCAGCTTTTGTCAAGCCTTTGAAGTTTTGCTGTACTATTATGTCACACATAACAAGGCTTTCAGGGATGGTAAACGGTTCCGCCTCAGTCGCTAACCCCGTCTGTTGCCACACCTGCTCCCGTAGACCCTAAATGGGCTTTGCTGCAAGCCATGCAGTCCAAGCTTGCGTCCTTGATAGAGGACTTAAATGCGGAGAAGAACCTTCTGGCCAACAACCTTCCAACCGGTCGGTTGTGCGCCCTGTTGACGCTGAGGTAACCTACTCGCGTCTGCCAGTTGAGGTGGTTCCTCCTTCTGGCCAACAACCTTCCAACCGGTCGGTTGTGCGCCCTGTTGACGCTGAGGTAACCTACTCGCGTCTGCCAGTTGAGGTGGTTCCTCCTTCTGGCCAACAACCTTCCAACCGGTCGGTTGTGCGCCCTGTTGACGCTGAGGTAACCTACTCGCGTCTGCCAGTTGAGGTGGTTCCTCCACCGATGCGACCCAGTGTGGGTTGCCAGTCGCACGTTGACATTAAGCGACGCTCGGAGGTGGTTGTTGACGTTCAGGACGTTCAACAACCAGCAGAGGTGACTTGTTGTGACACAGTGCGTCAACCTCAGCAACCCGGTAGGGTGTTGACTGCACAACCCAGACGGTCTAGACAGTTTCGGGTTGACGCTGTACTTCCTCGCGCACCCATGGTTGTTGACAGTTCACAGACTGTGCAGCAGTTCCATGATATTGCGTCCGGCTCCGTCACGCATCCACCAGTGCGACCGGATTCAGCGAGTCAGACGTTGCACACTCCGTTGCCGTTTCCTCATCAGTTTCGGATGAGGAACCCTCTGATGAGGACGTTGCTGAACAAGACGATCAGCCCCCAGCCCTGCTATCCATCCAGAAGATGCTGAAGAAGGAACGCTGCTCAGTCAGGATGTGGATGAGTCTGGTAGGGACACTGTCATCCGTGGATCAATTTGTGTCACTAGGAAGACTACACCTCCGTCCTCTTCTATACCATCTAGCTTTTCACTGGAAAAAGGACAAGACGCTAGAAGCGGTCTCGATCCCGGTTTCCGGAAAGATAAAGTCTTGTCTGACTTGGTGAAAGGACTATATCAACCTTAGAGAGGGTCTTCCCCTGACTGTTCAGACTCCCAACCACGTTCTCTTCTCGGACGCATCGGACGTAGGCTGGGGTGCGACATTAGACGGTCGGGAATGCTCGGGATTATGGAGCTCGAGTCAAAGGACAATGCATTTCAACTGCAAGGAGCTACTGGCAGTACGTCTGACCTGGAAAAGCTTCAGGTCTCTCCTTCAAGGCAAAGTGGTGGAGGTGAACTCGGACAACACCACGGCTTTGGCGTACATCTCCAAGCAAGGAGGGACCTACTCTCTGACGTTGTACGAGATCGCAAGGGACCTCCTCACCTGGTCAAAAGGTCTAGACATATCACTAGTAACGAGGTTCATCCAAGGCAACTTGAATGTCATGGCAGATTGTCTCAGTCGGAAGGGACAAATAATTCCAACAGAATGGACCCTCCACAAGGATGTATGCAAGAGACTTTGGGCCACCTGGGGCCAGCCAACCATAGATCTCTTCGCAACCTCGATGACCAAGAGGCTCCCAATACTTTGCTCACCAATCCCGGACCCAGCAGCAGTTCATATAGATGCCTTTCTACTAGATTGGTCACATCTAGATCTATATGCATTCCCTCCGTTCAAGATTGTCAACAAGGTACTGCAGAAGTTCGCCTCTCACGAAGGGACAAGGTTAACGCTAGTTGCTTCCCTCTGGCCCGCGAGAGAATGGTTCACCGAGGTACTTCGATGGCTAGTAGACGTTCCCAGAACACTTCCCCTAAGGGTGGACCTTCTACGTCAGCCACGCGTAAAGAAGGTACACCAAGGCCTCCACGCTCTTCGTCTGACTGCCTTCAGACTATCGGAAGACTCTCGAGAGCTAGAGGTTTTTCGAAGGAGGCAGCCTGAGCGATTGCTAGAGCAAGGAGAACATCCACCCTTAGAGTCTACCAATCGAAGTGGGAAATCTTCCGAAACTGGTGCAAGTCAGTATCCGTATCCTCGACCAGTACCTCTGTAACTCAAATAGCTGACTTCCTCTTATATCTGAGGAAAGAACGATCTCTTTCAGCTCCCACTATCAAGGGTTACAGAAGCATGTTGGCATCAGTCTTCAGTCACAGAGGCTTAGATCTTTCCAACAATAAAGATCTACAGGACCTCCTTAAGTCTTTTGAGACCACGAAGGAGCGTCGTTTGGTTACACCTGGTTGGAATTTAGACGTGGTACTAAGATTCCTTATGTCAGACAGGTTCGAACCGCTATAATCAGCCTCCCTGAAAGATCTCACCTTAAAGACACTTTTCCTGGTATGCTTAGCCACAGCTAAAAGAGTCAGTGAGATTCATGCCTTCAGCAAGAACATCGGATTCTCATCCGAAACGGCTACATGTTCTACAACTTGGCTTTCTAGCCAAAAACGAGCTGCCTTCTCGGCCTTGGCCAATATCGTTCGATATTCCAAACTTATCGTATGGTTGGAAATGAACTAGAAAGAGTCTTATGTCCTGTAAGAGCTCTTAAGTTCTATTTAAAACGAACTAAACCTTTACGAGGCCCGTCTGAAGCTTTATGGTGTTCAGTTAAGAAACCATCTTTGCCTATGTCAAAGAATGCTTTATCCTATTTTATCAGACTGTTAATACGAGAAGCTCATTCCCATCTGAATGAGGAGGACCAAGCTTTGCTGAAGGTAAGGACACACGAAGTTAGAGCTGTCGCAACTTCCGTGGCCTTTAAACAAAATAGATCTCTACAAAGTATAATCGACGCAACCTATTGGAAAAGCAAGTCAGTGTTCGCGTCTTTTTATCTTAAGAATGTCCAGTCTCTTTACGAGAACTGCTACACTCTGGGACCATTCGTAGCAACGAGTGCAGTAGTGGGTGAGGGCTCAACCACTACAATTCCCTAATTCCATAACCTTTTTAATCTTTCTCTTGAAATGTTTTATTATTGTTTTTGGGTTGTCCGGAAGGCTAAGAAGCCTTTCGCATCCTACTTGATTTGGCGGGTGGTCAAAGTCATTTCTTGAGAAGCGCCTAGATTAGAGGTTTTGATGAGGTCCTGTTGTATGGGTTGCAACCCTTGATACTTCAGATCCTAGGGGTCGCTCAGCATCCTAAGAGGATCGCGAGGCTCCGTAAGGAAGACGTACTTAAAAAGGCAGAGTAATTGTTCAAGTCGACTTCCTTACCAGGTACTTATTTATTTTATGTTTGTTATTTTGAATAACTGCTAAAATGAAATACAAAATACTTAGCTCATAATAATGTAAACAAGTAATGCTGGTCTCTACCCACCCCCCTGGGTGTGAATCAGCTTATATAATCACCGGCTAAGTTTAATATTGAAAAATGTTATTTTTATTAATAAAATAAATTTTTGAATATACTTACCCGGTGATTATATATTAAAGGACCCTCCCTTCCTCCCCAATAGAGACCCAGTGGACCGAGGAGAAAACTGGTTCTGTGTTTACATTGAGTACTGAGTACCTGCTCGACAGATGGCGCTGTTGATGTACACCCCCTACCTGCATAGCGATCGCTGGCGTATTTTGAACGTAGAGTTTTTCTGTCGGGCAGCAGAGCTGCAGCTTATATAATCACCGGGTAAGTATATTCAAAATTTTATTTTATTAATAAAAATAACATATTTACTTCATCCTTATGTTAGAGAGATGTTGAAATTGTCTTTTCCTCTTTAGAATGATGAAATTCTTGCTGAAACTGTAAAAAAGACACAAAACTGTGTGAAAGTTGGGTCAAACTCAAACGTGTGTTCTCTATGAGGTTTCTGATAGGACTGAAGGCGGAAAGGTATAATTACCGTGTAATACTTTGTCCTGTGACTCATGAAATCTATACAGATGCCATTGCTCACAATATGTTTTATATTAAAATGTAATAATTATCAAAATTTACAATAAGAGAAGAAATACCCTACTGCATTTTATTGTAGGGAACAATGTTTTTCGTTTATTGAGTTACTTTCACTAATTACCCTGTAAATATGAAAATCAAGAGGAATATTGACAAAATATTTTGTTTATGCATTCTCCATTGCCATACGAAGCTCAGTGAATTTTTTCAAGATTTTGTGTTTTTCGTCTTATACCCCCATATATTGGGATACCCCCTGGGCCCCTTAAGATATTTCTCAGCAATAGGGTTACATAAGGTTTGAAAAGGAGATAATTCTTCCCTTTCAAGGTTTTCCTCTGTTTTTCCTTTGCTTTATCTTCTTGTATTGCAGGTTGAACTCTTTCACAGGTTGAACTTAATCCAAGTGAAAATCCTCTTCTTTCTAACTTTGCTTACCACCTAATGTGAAGGCTGCTGCACATGCAAACAAATGACTTGTTTTGGCAGTACCTGTACTAGCGCCTACATTTACCCTGCTAGAGGTAACCTGTGATGAGCTAGCAGCCGAGCTTGTAAACAAATGTTGTGACTGTCATCTATGATGAAAACAATCAACTTCAGTTGAAATTTTGTTTATCCTGTCAAGATTTAAGGGAATCATATGATATGCCACACCATCCCCATAAGTAATATGAGGTTTCTTGGGTGCGCTTACTTGAGCGAGTGGAGGAGTATAAGGATCAGACTAAGTATTAGATTACAATCTAGGTATCTTATAGAGCAGCTAGGATTGCGGCTTGTGAGGGTTAGCAGTAGAAGGGTCTGAAGTAGTTGAAGAATTTGAGGCCCTGTGAGAGGATCTCAAATCTGTACTTTGCAGCAACAAGGAACACTATGAACACTAAACTCATCTTGGGGATGGAATTAGGTCAGGTTTTACAAAAAACCTAGTAGGACCAGAATTACTGCTCTTAAGAGAGGATTCATAGGATTTCTGAACTTTAACGAAGGAAGCTAGTGATTTCAAGAACTTATAGAGCTCATCATTATTGAAAGTGGCTGATTATGTGAATCATCTGAAGGTGTAGGCACACCATTATTGTCATCATCCCTGCTATGGTCAACTAACCTGAAGTAACAGCAAGTATCCTTTTCGCTTTGAACTGTTTACTTGATCGGCAACCACTTAAACCTACTTTTCCAAGAGAGGTTCTGTGAGGAAAATGTATTCTTCACAATGGTGTTTTAAATTACATTATTGCCCCTGACATGATACTCAAAGGGAATGTGAATCATGGTCTCCTAGAAACAATTCCTGTGTACACTCCACACAGTGATTGCTAACAAAATTGGGGGAAGATATAGTGATACACAGTAACAAGCAAGCAATTATGAGAGGTCTGATCATAGCCAACACAACTGAGAAATTAAAGAGAGAAAGACACTGGCACAGCAGTAACCACTTACTACTAGAATGTTCCTTCCTTTACTAACTGCATGTATTTATTGAATGGAAGGAAAATTGATTTTTGTTTATTTTATGTTATGGGTAAATGTTGATTAAACCAAGGTTCTTGAGAAGAAGCAATATGAACATTAGGGAAGCTTCATAGAAATAATTGATTTAACACTATGAATAGAAGAGTTGACAGAAAACGTTTGATTCTAATGATGACTAAAGGGCTATGAGTATGATTTTGTCATACTCTACTTTTATATAGGGAAATACTGATGAGAAATTTTGGCCCTTATGGTTAAGTATGGCAAATTCTTAATTTTACTCCTCCAGTAAATAAGGACAATTCATCATTTCACTGGTGTACATAAGTTATGAATATTTTTAGGAATTTCAGACACTTTTGCCGAAGAGGATAGCATTTATTAGGCGTCTTTATGATATATGAGATGAATATCAGCTGTAGTTCATTTACTTTTAATGGAACAGAATGAGTGTTCCTTTAAGATATTTATCTATTCCCTTGGTTATTTCTACCTGGCTATCCAAAATTTTCAACTTTTGTTCCTGTTTTTTACCCTTCAGAATTTACCCTTAGATCTAATAATGTGCCCCTTGAAGTTTTGATACCTTGGGCTGGTTATAAAATTTATGAATTGTGATAATGAAAATATTACGCTTATAAGATTTTCTAAAATTTTCATTCCACTCATTGGAATTATTAAAACTTTGTTGATGTTAGATTTATGAATACGTACTGAAGAATATTTTACATTTTTTTCTTACTCATTATTTAAGATTTTTATCATACCATATTTTGTATTTTCTTGGGTGTGGCTGGAATGTTTAGAGTTTTAACATCATCTACTATTCCTATTCATTGTACAGTATTTAATGAATTTTGCAAAGATTGTAGCCAATATAAGGTTGCCTTACTTAAGTGGCATCAAAAATTAATGTAAAGTATTTGATTTTTAGAAAAAGATACTGAGAGTGGGACAACCATATGGAAAGTGTGAAGACAAGACTAGCTCCGAAATCTTTAAAGAATACTCTGCAGTGGTAAGTAATATTTATATTTAGTGTTAATGGGTGTGTTGATAAATGATACTTTTTGGACTAATATTTAACATATTAGTTTGACGGTGTTGATTGACCATTGTAGGTCACAGTTCTTATCCTTTAATGATTAAATACATCCAGTGCAAATACGGATGCCTGAAATGGGGCTTGAAGCATTTAACTAGTAATTAAAGGTTGGCAGATTTAAGAGTGGTGGGTACTGCCCATTCACATGATATGAGCTACTCTTTTCATTCAGCCATAGCAGTGTGAGGAAATATATTGGTTATGCTTTGATCAACTTCTTAAGTTTGATCAATTTGTCAAGTGTTTAGTGTTTTTTTATTTGTTTGGTTTTAGAGTATTCTTCTACTGCTGTCCTATAAGCAATGGAATTGTATAAGAATGAAGTATGGTTAGGCTTATTATTTCTACTTATAAGCACTTGTTATTGTGTGTTTCCCTAGTCTATCATATCTCTAGATTTTTTTCTTTGATTTAGACTTATATCATATATCCGGTGATGGTTAGTTTGAGATTGTTTTAATTGCAATAGAATAAAACTTGCCAATTTTTCACAGTTATATTGAAAATTATGTTAAACGTACTTAAATAAATAAAGTTACTGAATTATGCATAACATAAATTAAAATTCCATTGAACAAAGTAGGAAAAATTGAGCAAGAATACAGCACAAGACAGCAATCCATAATCTGTGAGTGACAAATCACTTTACCAGGAATTGTGAGAAAAAGGAATTAGACTAAAATTAAAATAATTGAAAGGTGTAAATTGAAATTAGATGGAAATGTGTTTGAATTTTTAAAACTACCAAAGGAAAGCTAATGATATTCTCTCGCTGATGTTTGCAATCCTAAAACAAGTAAAATAATGAGGATAGTTATTACCTACCACTGGGTCAGGTGGTCATGTGTGAACTGATGCTCTTGGCTACTCTGCTGTTGCAGATTATATTTTAAAGATATTAGAATACAGAATACTAATATCTGGGGGCAGAAATAAAACACAGAATCCAAGAAGGGTGGAAGAATTGGAAAAAAAGTGAGTGGAGTACTATGCGACAGGGAAATAGGGGTTAAGTTGAAAGGTAAAGTACATAAGACAGTTGTGAGACCGGCAATGATGTATGGAGCGGAGATGTGGGCAATAAAGAAGACAGAAGAGAAGAAGATGGATGTGGCAGAGATGAGAATGTTGAGATGGATGTGTGGGGTGACAAGAAGAGATAAGGTATGGAATGAGGTAATTAGGGGTACCACAGGAGTAAGAAAACTATCAGATAAGATCCAAGAAAGTAGACTGAGGTGGTATGGTCATGTCATGAGAAGAGGTGAACAGTATATTCGAAGGAGAGTGATGGAAATGGAGGAACGAGAAGGAGAGGGAGACCATAGAAGAAGAAGAAAAGACAGAAGTGTGGGACAGAGGTAGATGGAGAACACTGGCCAGAAACATCGACCCCACATAAAAGTGGGAAAAGATGCAGACAAAGAAGGAGGACCTTTGAACATCAAATTAGTTCTCTACGTGATATATGAATTGGCAGACGGCTCTCTCTCTCTCTCTCTCTCTCTCTCTCTCTCTCTCTCTCTCTCTCTCTCTCTCTCTCTCTCTCTCTCTCTCTCTCTCTCTCTCTCTTTTTTTTTTTTAAGAAATCAACTACATGGTATAGTGGCTGTCTTTCAGTTATGAAAATTTCGACATTTTTTCTTGTTTATATTTCTTTGGAATTGGTAATCCTCATCATTCATGGAGTTGGGTATATAGCTCTATGGGGTTAAGAATTGACCTTTATTGGACGTTGGGTTGTTTATTCCATAATAATTTTCCCATGATTGCTATTTAAATTTGGATGCTTTGTATGAGCACTGAAAGAATAAAAAAAATACTTTTTAGGAAAGGCATTGTATTGTATTTCAGAGATTGTGTATAAGGGACATAACTAATAATATTGAGAGCTTTAAGCAATACATTTCTTATCTATAAATTGTTACAGTATCCTGTTTTTTTTTATCTCAGACTTGCAGGAAGGTGTGTTTGGAAAGAGAGTTCTGGAACACATGTGGTTGTTTTTCAGGACAGAGTCCTGTGTACAATGACAAATATCACGAGAAGCCTTCACGTCAGTGCTCACCCTTTAATGTTACTCAAAGTATGTACTGCACTGTGTACTGTACTATAATTTACTTTACTTTAATCAGACTAATATTCCATGATTTTATTTAATTTAATTTTTGCCATTCCTAAGTCATTAACTTGTCTTGATATTGTTACTAATTATGTATCATAATTATGTAAAGATAAGTTGTTCCGTAACCGAAATATAAACCACGCTATTTACATCGGGTTTACTTTCGGCGTAGCTGAAGTTGACGAGCCATTAGATTTTAATGAGGGTTTACTACCCCGCGCTAGTTAGCAGGGGTAGGGGGAAGGGTAGCTTGCTACCCCTCCCCCCTCACACACCGGTGAAATGTCCCACTTCATTTTTGGCTCGGACGATGGACAGACGTGCCTGTCTTCGTCCTCGCTTGGCAGCCATTATTTGTTTTGTCTTTACTTAATCACTTACTTTTCTTATACTCAATATATATGTAAAAAAAATTTTCGTGTTTATGTATATATTTGAGTATAGAAATCAGTAAGTTTCCTTTTCAGAGTTCGTGCTTGTGTGTGTAGTGTACGATATCTCCGTGAAGCCCTCGGCAGTTAGGCCACCACGGTGTAATTTCATGGGTCGCGATCGAGTTTGAGATTTTTGCGCCACAGGGCCGGACCTGCGGATTTTCCACTGAAAATATGAGAAGAGTTAAATTCCTCCTATAGCCCTTATAATTACACCAAACTTTGTAAACGTGCACAAACACATTAAATACCTCTAAAGTGACTCCCTGAATGAATTCAGGACATAGATTGACATATTGAAATTTTTGGGATTTTTGTGTCACAGGGCCGGACCTGCGGATTTTCCACTGAAAATATGGGAAGAGTTAAATTCCTCCTATAGCCCTTATAATTACACCAAACCTTGTAAACGTGCACAAACACATTAAATACCTCTAAAGTGACTCCCTGAATGAATTTAGGACATAGATTGACATATTGAAATTTTTGGGATTTTTGCGCCACAGGGCCGGACCTGCGGATTTTCCACTGAAAATATGGGAAGAGTTAAATTCCTCCTATAGCCCTTATAATTACACCAAACTTTGTAAACGTGCACAAACACATTAAATACCTCTAAAGTGACTCCCTGAATGAATTCAGGACATAGATTGACATATTGAAATTTTTGGGATTTTTGCGCCACAGGGCCGGACCTGCGGATTTTCCTCTGAAAATATGGGAAGAGTTAAATTCCTCCTATAGCCCTTATAATTACACCAAACTTTGTAAACGTGCACAAACACATTAAATACCTCTAAAGTGACTCCCTGAATGAATTCAGGACATAGATTGACATATTGAAATTTTTGGGATTTTTGCGCCACAAGGCCGGACCTGCGGATTTTCCACTGAAAATATGGGAAGAGTTAAATTCCTATAGCCCTTATAATTACACCAAACTTTGTAAACGTGCACAAACACATTAAATACCTCTAAAGTGACTCCCTGAATGAATTTAGGACATAGATTGACATATTGAAATTTTGGGGATTTTTGCGCCACAGGGCCGGACCTGCGGATTTTCCACTGAAAATATGGGAAGAGTTAAATTCCTCCTATAGCCCTTATAATTACACCAAACTTTGTAAACGTGCACAAACACATTAAATACCTCTAAAGTGACTCCCTGAATGAATTCAGGACATAGATTGACATATTGAAATTTTTGGGATTTTTGCGCCACAGGGCCGGACCTGCGGATTTTCCTCTGAAAATATGGGAAGAGTTAAATTCCTCCTATAGCCCTTATAATTACACCAAACTTTGTAAACGTGCACAAACACATTAAATACCTCTAAAGTGACTCCCTGAATGAATTCAGGACATAGATTGATATATTGAAAATTTTGGGATTTTTGCGCCACAGGGCCGGACCTGCGGATTTTCCACTGAAAATATGGGAAGAGTTAAATTCCTCCTATAGCCCTTATAATTACACCAAACTTTGTAAACGTGCACAAACACATTAAATACCTCTAAAGTGACTCCCTGAATGAATTCAGGACATAGATTGACATATTGAAATTTTTGGGATTTTTGTGTCACAGGGCCGGACCTGCGGATTTTCCACTGAAAATATGGGAAGAGTTAAATTCCTCCTATAGCCCTTATAATTACACCAAACTTTGTAAACGTGCACAAACACATTAAATACCTCTAAAGTGACTCCCTGAATGAATTCAGGACATAGATTGACATATTGAAATTTTTGGGATTTTTGCGCCACAGGGCCGGACCTGCGGATTTTCCTCTGAAAATATGGGAAGAGTTAAATTCCTCGTATAGCCCTTATAATTACACCAAACTTTGTAAACGTGCACAAACACATTAAATACCTCTAAAGTGACTCCCTGAATGAATTCAGGACATAGATTGACATATTGAAATTTTTGGGATTTTTGCGCCACAGGGCCGGACCTGCGGATTTTCCACTGAAAATATGGGAAGAGTTAAATTCCTCCTATAGCCCTTATAATTACACCAAACTTTGTAAACGTGCACAAACACATTAAATACCTCTAAAGTGACTCCCTGAATGAATTTAGGACATAGATTGACATATTGAAATTTTTGGGATTTTTGTGTCACAGGGCCGGACCTGCGGATTTTCCACTGAAAATTACACCACTGAAAATTACACCAAACTTTGTAAACGTGCACAAACACATTAAATACCTCTAAAGTGACTCCCTGAATGAATTCAGGACATAGATTGACATATTGAAATTTTTGGGATTTTTGTGTCACATGGCCGGACCTGCGGATTTTCCACTGAAAATATGGGAAGAGTTAAATTCCTCCTATAGCCCTTATAATTACACCAAACTTTGTAAACGTGCACAAACACATTAAATACCTCTAAAGTGACTCCCTGAATGAATTCAGGACATAGATTGACATATTGAAATTTTTGGGATTTTTGCGCCACAGGGCCGGACCTGCGGATTTTCCTCTGAAAATATGGGAAGAGTTAAATTCCTCCTATAGCCCTTATAATTACACCAAACTTTGTAAACGTGCACAAACACATTAAATACCTCTAAAGTGACTCCCTGAATGAATTCAGGACATAGATTGATATATTGAAAATTTTGGGATTTTTGCGCCACAGGGCCGGACCTGCGGATTTTCCACTGAAAATATGGGAAGAGTTAAATTCCTCCTATAGCCCTTATAATTACACCAAACTTTGTAAACGTGCACAAACACATTAAATACCTCTAAAGTGACTCCCTGAATGAATTTAGGACATAGATTGACATATTGAAATTTTTGGGATTTTTGCGCCACAGGGCCGGGACCTGCGGATTTTCCACTGAAAATATGGGAAGAGTTAAATTCCTCCTATAGCCCTTATAATTACACCAAACTTTGTAAACGTGCACAAACACATTAAATACCTCTAAAGTGACTCCCTGAATGAATTTGGGACATAGATTGACATATTGAAATTTTTGGGATTTTTGTGTCACAGGGCCGGACCTGCGGATTTTCCACTGAAAATATGAGAAGAGTTAAATTCCTCCTATAGCCCTTATAATTACACCAAACTTTGTAAACGTGCACAAACACATTAAATACCTCTAAAGTGACTCCCTGAATGAATTCAGGACATAGATTGACATATTGAAATTTTTGGGATTTTTGTGTCACATGGCCGGACCTGCGGATTTTCCACTGAAAATATGAGAAGAGTTAAATTCCTCCTATAGCCCTTATAATTACACCAAACTTTGTAAACGTGCACAAACACATTAAATACCTCTAAAGTGACTCCCTGAATGAATTCAGGACATAGATTGACATATTGAAATTTTTGGGATTTTTGTGTCACAGGGCCGGGACCTGCGGATTTTCCACTGAAAATATGGGAAGAGTTAAATTCCTCCTATAGCCCTTATAATTACACCAAACTTTGTAAACGTGCACAAACACATTAAATACCTCTAAAGTGACTCCCTGAATGAATTTAGGACATAGATTGACATATTGAAATTTTTGGGATTTTTGTGTCACAGGGCCGGACCTGCGGATTTTCCACTGAAAATATGGGAAGAGTTAAATTCCTCCTATAGCCCTTATAATTACACCAAACTTTGTAAACGTGCACAAACACATTAAATACCTCTAAAGTGACTCCCTGAATGAATTTAGGACATAGATTGACATATTGAAATTTTTGGGATTTTTGCGCCACAGGGCCGGACCTGCGGATTTTCCACTGAAAATATGGGAAGAGTTAAATTCCTCCTTTAGCCCTTATAATTACACCAAACTTTGTAAACGTGCACAAACACATTAAATACCTCTAAAGTGACTCCCTGAATGAATTTAGGACATAGATTGACATATTGAAATTTTTGGGATTTTTGTGTCACAGGGCCGGACCTGCGGATTTTCCACTGAAAATATGAGAAGAGTTAAATTCCTCCTATAGCCCTTATAATTACACCAAACTTTGTAAACGTGCACAAACACATTAAATACCTCTAAAGTGACTCCCTGAATGAATTCAGGACATAGATTGACATATTGAAATTTTTGGGATTTTTGTGTCACATGGCCGGACCTGCGGATTTTCCACTGAAAATATGAGAAGAGTTAAATTCCTCCTATAGCCTTTATAATTACACCAAACTTTGTAAACGTGCACAAACACATTAAATACCTCTAAAGTGACTCCCTGAATGAATTCAGGACATAGATTGACATATTGAAATTTTTGGGATTTTTGTGTCACAGGGCCGGACCTGCGGATTTTCCACTGAAAATATGGGAAGAGTTAAATTCCTCCTATAGCCCTTATAATTACACCAAACTTTGTAAACGTGCACAAACACATTAAATACCTCTAAAGTGACTCCCTGAATGAATTCAGGACATAGATTGACATATTGAAATTTTTGGGATTTTTGCGCCACAGGGCCGGACCTGCGGATTTTCCTCTGAAAATATGGGAAGAGTTAAATTCCTCCTATAGCCCTTATAATTACACCAAACTTTGTAAACGTGCACAAACACATTAAATACCTCTAAAGTGACTCCCTGAATGAATTCAGGACATAGATTGACATATTGAAATTTTTGGGATTTTTGCGCCACAGGGCCGGACCTGCGGATTTTCCACTGAAAATATGGGAAGAGTTAAATTCCTCCTATAGCCCTTATAATTACACCAAACTTTGTAAACGTGCACAAACACATTAAATACCTCTAAAGTGACTCCCTGAATGAATTCAGGACATAGATTGACATATTGAAATTTTTGGGATTTTTGCGCCACAGGGCCGGACCTGCGGATTTTCCTCTGAAAATATGGGAAGCGTATTCCTCCTATAGCCCTTATAATTACACCAAACTTTGTAAACGTGCACAAACACATTAAATACCTCTAAAGTGACTCCCTGAATGAATTCAGGACATAGATTGACATATTGAAAATTTTGGGATTTTTGCGCCACAGGGCCGGACCTGCGGATTTTCCTCTGAAAATATGGGAAGAGTTAAATTCCTCCTATAGCCCTTATAATTACACCAAACTTTGTAAACGTGCACAAACACATTAAATACCTCTAAAGTGACTCCCTGAATGAATTCAGGACATAGATTGACATATTGAAATTTTTGGGATTTTTGCGCCACAGGGCCGGACCTGCGGATTTTCCACTGAAAATATGGGAAGAGTTAAATTCCTCCTATAGCCCTTATAATTACACCAAACTTTGTAAACGTGCACAAACACATTAAATACCTCTAAAGTGACTCCCTGAATGAATTCAGGACATATATTGACATATTGAAATTTTTGGGATTTTTGCGCCACAGGGCCGGACCTGCGGATTTTCCACTGAAAATATGGGAAGAGTTAAATTCCTCCTATAGCCCTTATAATTACACCAAACTTTGTAAACGTGCACAAACACATTAAATACCTCTAAAGTGACTCCCTGAATGAATTTAGGACATAGATTGACATATTGAAATTTTTGGGATTTTTGCGCCACAGGGCCGGACCTGCGGATTTTCCACTGAAAATATGGGAAGAGTTAAATTCCTCCTATAGCCCTTATAATTACACCAAACTTTGTAAACGTGCACAAACACATTAAATACCTCTAAAGTGACTCCCTGAATGAATTTAGGACATAGATTGACATATTGAAATTTTTGGGATTTTTGCGCCACAGGGCCGGACCTGCGGATTTTCCACTAAAAATATGGGAAGAGTTAAATTCCTCCTATAGCCCTTATAATTACACCAAACTTTGTAAACGTGCACAAACACATTAAATACCTCTAAAGTGACTCCCTGAATGAATTTAGGACATAGATTGACATATTGAAATTTTTGGGATTTTTGTGTCACAGGGCCGGACCTGCGGATTTTCCACTGAAAATATGAGAAGAGTTAAATTCCTCCTATAGCCCTTATAATTACACCAAACTTTGTAAACGTGCACAAACACATTAAATACCTCTAAAGTGACTCCCTGAATGAATTCAGGACATAGATTGACATATTGAAATTTTTGGGATTTTTGTGTCACAGGGCCGGACCTGCGGATTTTCCACTGAAAATATGGGAAGAGTTAAATTCCTCCTATAGCCCTTATAATTACACCAAACTTTGTAAACGTGCACAAACACAATAAATACCTCTAAAGTGACTCCCTGAATCAATTCAGGACATAGATTGACATATTGAAATTTTTGGGATTTTTGCGCCACAGGGCCGGACCTGCGGATTTTCCACTGAAAATATGGGAAGAGTTAAATTCCTCCTATAGCCCTTATAATTACACCAAACTTTGTAAACGTGCACAAACACATTAAATACCTCTAAAGTGACTCCCTGAATGAATTCAGGACATAGATTGACATATTGAAATTTTTGGGATTTTTGTGTCACAGGGCCGGACCTGCGGATTTTCCACTGAAAATATGGGAAGAGTTAAATTCCTCCTATAGCCCTTATAATTACACCAAACTTTGTAAACGTGCACAAACACATTAAATACCTCTAAAGTGACTCCCTGAATGAATTCAGGACATAGATTGACATATTGAAATTTTTGGGATTTTTGCGCCACAGGGCCGGACCTGCGGATTTTCCTCTGAAAATATGGGAAGAGTTAAATTCCTCGTATAGCCCTTATAATTACACCAAACTTTGTAAACGTGCACAAACACATTAAATACCTCTAAAGTGACTCCCTGAATGAATTCAGGACATAGATTGACATATTGAAATTTTTGGGATTTTTGCGCCACAGGGCCGGACCTGCGGATTTTCCACTGAAAATATGGGAAGAGTTAAATTCCTCCTATAGCCCTTATAATTACACCAAACTTTGTAAACGTGCACAAACACATTAAATACCTCTAAAGTGACTCCCTGAATGAATTTAGGACATAGATTGACATATTGAAATTTTTGGGATTTTTGTGTCACAGGGCCGGACCTGCGGATTTTCCACTGAAAATTACACCACTGAAAATTACACCAAACTTTGTAAACGTGCACAAACACATTAAATACCTCTAAAGTGACTCCCTGAATGAATTCAGGACATAGATTGACATATTGAAATTTTTGGGATTTTTGTGTCACATGGCCGGACCTGCGGATTTTCCACTGAAAATATGGGAAGAGTTAAATTCCTCCTATAGCCCTTATAATTACACCAAACTTTGTAAACGTGCACAAACACATTAAATACCTCTAAAGTGACTCCCTGAATGAATTCAGGACATAGATTGACATATTGAAATTTTTGGGATTTTTGCGCCACAGGGCCGGACCTGCGGATTTTCCTCTGAAAATATGGGAAGAGTTAAATTCCTCCTATAGCCCTTATAATTACACCAAACTTTGTAAACGTGCACAAACACATTAAATACCTCTAAAGTGACTCCCTGAATGAATTCAGGACATAGATTGATATATTGAAAATTTTGGGATTTTTGCGCCACAGGGCCGGACCTGCGGATTTTCCACTGAAAATATGGGAAGAGTTAAATTCCTCCTATAGCCCTTATAATTACACCAAACTTTGTAAACGTGCACAAACACATTAAATACCTCTAAAGTGACTCCCTGAATGAATTTAGGACATAGATTGACATATTGAAATTTTTGGGATTTTTGCGCCACAGGGCCGGGACCTGCGGATTTTCCACTGAAAATATGGGAAGAGTTAAATTCCTCCTATAGCCCTTATAATTACACCAAACTTTGTAAACGTGCACAAACACATTAAATACCTCTAAAGTGACTCCCTGAATGAATTTGGGACATAGATTGACATATTGAAATTTTTGGGATTTTTGTGTCACAGGGCCGGACCTGCGGATTTTCCACTGAAAATATGAGAAGAGTTAAATTCCTCCTATAGCCCTTATAATTACACCAAACTTTGTAAACGTGCACAAACACATTAAATACCTCTAAAGTGACTCCCTGAATGAATTCAGGACATAGATTGACATATTGAAATTTTTGGGATTTTTGTGTCACATGGCCGGACCTGCGGATTTTCCACTGAAAATATGAGAAGAGTTAAATTCCTCCTATAGCCCTTATAATTACACCAAACTTTGTAAACGTGCACAAACACATTAAATACCTCTAAAGTGACTCCCTGAATGAATTCAGGACATAGATTGACATATTGAAATTTTTGGGATTTTTGTGTCACAGGGCCGGGACCTGCGGATTTTCCACTGAAAATATGGGAAGAGTTAAATTCCTCCTATAGCCCTTATAATTACACCAAACTTTGTACACGTGCACAAACACATTAAATACCTCTAAAGTGACTCCCTGAATGAATTTAGGACATAGATTGACATATTGAAATTTTTGGGATTTTTGTGTCACAGGGCCGGACCTGCGGATTTTCCACTGAAAATATGGGAAGAGTTAAATTCCTCCTATAGCCCTTATAATTACACCAAACTTTGTAAACGTGCACAAACACATTAAATACCTCTAAAGTGACTCCCTGAATGAATTTAGGACATAGATTGACATATTGAAATTTTTGGGATTTTTGCGCCACAGGGCCGGACCTGCGGATTTTCCACTGAAAATATGGGAAGAGTTAAATTCCTCCTTTAGCCCTTATAATTACACCAAACTTTGTAAACGTGCACAAACACATTAAATACCTCTAAAGTGACTCCCTGAATGAATTTAGGACATAGATTGACATATTGAAATTTTTGGGATTTTTGTGTCACAGGGCCGGACCTGCGGATTTTCCACTGAAAATATGAGAAGAGTTAAATTCCTCCTATAGCCCTTATAATTACACCAAACTTTGTAAACGTGCACAAACACATTAAATACCTCTAAAGTGACTCCCTGAATGAATTCAGGACATAGATTGACATATTGAAATTTTTGGGATTTTTGTGTCACATGGCCGGACCTGCGGATTTTCCACTGAAAATATGAGAAGAGTTAAATTCCTCCTATAGCCTTTATAATTACACCAAACTTTGTAAACGTGCACAAACACATTAAATACCTCTAAAGTGACTCCCTGAATGAATTCAGGACATAGATTGACATATTGAAATTTTTGGGATTTTTGTGTCACAGGGCCGGACCTGCGGATTTTCCACTGAAAATATGGGAAGAGTTAAATTCCTCCTATAGCCCTTATAATTACACCAAACTTTGTAAACGTGCACAAACACATTAAATACCTCTAAAGTGACTCCCTGAATGAATTCAGGACATAGATTGACATATTGAAATTTTTGGGATTTTTGCGCCACAGGGCCGGACCTGCGGATTTTCCTCTGAAAATATGGGAAGAGTTAAATTCCTCCTATAGCCCTTATAATTACACCAAACTTTGTAAACGTGCACAAACACATTAAATACCTCTAAAGTGACTCCCTGAATGAATTCAGGACATAGATTGACATATTGAAATTTTTGGGATTTTTGCGCCACAGGGCCGGACCTGCGGATTTTCCACTGAAAATATGGGAAGAGTTAAATTCCTCCTATAGCCCTTATAATTACACCAAACTTTGTAAACGTGCACAAACACATTAAATACCTCTAAAGTGACTCCCTGAATGAATTCAGGACATAGATTGACATATTGAAATTTTTGGGATTTTTGCGCCACAGGGCCGGACCTGCGGATTTTCCTCTGAAAATATGGGAAGCGTATTCCTCCTATAGCCCTTATAATTACACCAAACTTTGTAAACGTGCACAAACACATTAAATACCTCTAAAGTGACTCCCTGAATGAATTCAGGACATAGATTGACATATTGAAAATTTTGGGATTTTTGCGCCACAGGGCCGGACCTGCGGATTTTCCTCTGAAAATATGGGAAGAGTTAAATTCCTCCTATAGCCCTTATAATTACACCAAACTTTGTAAACGTGCACAAACACATTAAATACCTCTAAAGTGACTCCCTGAATGAATTCAGGACATAGATTGACATATTGAAATTTTTGGGATTTTTGCGCCACAGGGCCGGACCTGCGGATTTTCCACTGAAAATATGGGAAGAGTTAAATTCCTCCTATAGCCCTTATAATTACACCAAACTTTGTAAACGTGCACAAACACATTAAATACCTCTAAAGTGACTCCCTGAATGAATTCAGGACATATATTGACATATTGAAATTTTTGGGATTTTTGCGCCACAGGGCCGGACCTGCGGATTTTCCACTGAAAATATGGGAAGAGTTAAATTCCTCCTATAGCCCTTATAATTACACCAAACTTTGTAAACGTGCACAAACACATTAAATACCTCTAAAGTGACTCCCTGAATGAATTTAGGACATAGATTGACATATTGAAATTTTTGGGATTTTTGCGCCACAGGGCCGGACCTGCGGATTTTCCACTGAAAATATGGGAAGAGTTAAATTCCTCCTATAGCCCTTATAATTACACCAAACTTTGTAAACGTGCACAAACACATTAAATACCTCTAAAGTGACTCCCTGAATGAATTTAGGACATAGATTGACATATTGAAATTTTTGGGATTTTTGCGCCACAGGGCCGGACCTGCGGATTTTCCACTAAAAATATGGGAAGAGTTAAATTCCTCCTATAGCCCTTATAATTACACCAAACTTTGTAAACGTGCACAAACACATTAAATACCTCTAAAGTGACTCCCTGAATGAATTTAGGACATAGATTGACATATTGAAATTTTTGGGATTTTTGTGTCACAGGGCCGGACCTGCGGATTTTCCACTGAAAATATGAGAAGAGTTAAATTCCTCCTATAGCCCTTATAATTACACCAAACTTTGTAAACGTGCACAAACACATTAAATACCTCTAAAGTGACTCCCTGAATGAATTCAGGACATAGATTGACATATTGAAATTTTTGGGATTTTTGTGTCACAGGGCCGGACCTGCGGATTTTCCACTGAAAATATGGGAAGAGTTAAATTCCTCCTATAGCCCTTATAATTACACCAAACTTTGTAAACGTGCACAAACACAATAAATACCTCTAAAGTGACTCCCTGAATCAATTCAGGACATAGATTGACATATTGAAATTTTTGGGATTTTTGCGCCACAGGGCCGGACCTGCGGATTTTCCACTGAAAATATGGGAAGAGTTAAATTCCTCCTATAGCCCTTATAATTACACCAAACTTTGTAAACGTGCACAAACACATTAAATACCTCTAAAGTGACTCCCTGAATGAATTCAGGACATAGATTGACATATTGAAATTTTTGGGATTTTTGCGTCACATGGCCGGACCTGCGGATTTTCTACTGAAAATATGAGAAGAGTTAAATTCCTCCTATAGCCCTTATAATTACACCAAACTTTGTAAACGTGCACAAACACATTAAATACCTCTAAAGTGACTCCCTGAATGAATTTAGGACATAGATTGACATATTGAAATTTTTGGGATTTTTGTGTCACAGGGCCGGACCTGCGGATTTTCCACTGAAAATATTAGAAGAGTTAAATTCCTCCTATAGCCCTTATAATTACACCAAACTTTGTAAACGTGCACAAACACATTAAATACCTCTAAAGTGACTCCCTGAATGAATTCAGGACATAGATTGACATATTGAAATTCTTGGGATTTTTGTGTCACAGGGCCGGACCTGCGGATTTTCCACTGAAAATATGGGAAGAGTTAAATTCCTCCTATAGCCCTTATAATTACACCAAACTTTGTAAACGTGCACAAACACATTAAATACCTCTAAAGTGACTCCCTGAATGAATTCAGGACATAGATTGACATATTAAAATTTTTGGGATTTTTGTGTCACAGGGCCGGACCTGCGGATTTTCCACTGAAAATATGGGAAGAGTTAAATTCCTCCTATAGCCCTTATAATTACACCAAACTTTGTAAACGTGCACAAACACATTAAATACCTCTAAAGTGACTCCCTGAATCAATTCAGGACATAGATTTACATATTGAAATTTTTGGGATTTTTGCGCCACAGGGCCGGACCTGCGGATTTTCCACTGAAAATATGGGAAGAGTTAAATTCCTCCTATAGCCCTTATAATTACACCAAACTTTGTAAACGTGCACAAACACATTAAATACCTCTAAAGTGACTCCCTGAATGAATTCAGGACATAGATTGACATATTGAAATTTTTGGGATTTTTGCGCCACAGGGCCGGACCTGCGGATTTTCCACTGAAAATATAGGAAGAGTTAAATTCCTCCTATAGCCCTTATAATTACACCAAACTTTGTAAACGTGCACAAACACATTAAATACCTCTAAAGTGACTCCCTGAATGAATTCAGGACATAGATTGACATATTGAAATTTTTGGGATTTTTGCGCCACAGGGCCGGACCTGCGGATTTTCCACTGAAAATATGGGAAGAGTTAAATTCCTCCTATAGCCCTTATAATTACACCAAACTTTGTAAACGTGCACAAACACATTAAATACCTCTAAAGTGACTCCCTGAATGAATTTAGGACATAGATTGACATATTGAAATTTTTGGGATTTTTGCGCCACAGGGCCGGACCTGCGAATTTTCCACTGAAAATATGGGAAGAGTTAAATTCCTCCTATAGCCCTTATAATTACACCAAACTTTGTAAACGTGCACAAACACATTAAATACCTCTAAAGTGACTCCCTGAATGAATTTAGGACATAGATTGACATATTGAAATTTTTGGGATTTTTGCGCCACAGGGCCGGACCTGCGGATTTTCCACTAAAAATATGGGAAGAGTTAAATTCCTCCTATAGCCCTTATAATTACACCAAACTTTGTAAACGTGCACAAACACATTAAATACCTCTAAAGTGACTCCCTGAATGAATTTAGGACATAGATTGACATATTGAAATTTTTGGGATTTTTGTGTCACAGGGCCGGACCTGCGGATTTTCCACTGAAAATATGGGAAGAGTTAAATTCCTCCTATAGCCCTTATAATTACACCAAACTTTGTAAACGTGCACAAACACATTAAATACCTCTAAGTGACCTCCCTGAATGAATTTAGGACATAGATTGACATATTGAAATTTTTGGGATTTTTGCGTCACATGGCCGGACCTGCGGATTTTCTACTGAAAATATGAGAAGAGTTAAATTTCTCCTATAGCCCTTATAATTACACCAAACTTTGTAAACGTGCTCAAACACATTAAATACCTCTAAAGTGACTCCCTGAATCAATTCAGGACATAGATTTACATATTGAAATTTTGGGATTTTTGCGCCACAGGGCCCGGACCTGCGGATTTTCCACTGAAAATATGGGAAGAGTTAAATTCCACCTATAGCCCTTATAATTACACCAAACTTTGTAAACGTGCACAAACACAATAAATACCTCTAAAGTGACTCCCTGAATGAATTCAGGACATAGATTGACATATTGAAATTTTTGGGATTTTTGTGTCACAGGGCCGGACCTGCGGATTTTTCCTCTGAAAATATGGGAAGAGTTAAATTCCTCCTATAGCCCTTATAATTACACCAAACTTTGTAACGTGCACAAACACATTAAATACCTCTAAAGTGACTCCCTGAATGAATTTAGGACATAGATTGACATATTGAAATTTTTGGGATTTTTGCGTCACATGGCCGGACCTGCGGATTTTCTACTGAAAATATGAGAAGAGTTAAATTCCTCCTATAGCCCTTATAATTACACCCAAACTTTGTAAACGTGCACAAACACATTAAATACCTCTAAAGTGACTCCCTGAATGAATTCAGGACATAGATTGACATATTGAAATTCTTGGGATTTTTGTGTCACAGGGCCGGACCTGCGGATTTTCCACTGAAAATATGGGAAGAGTTAAATTCCTCCTATAGCCCTTATAATTACACCAAACTTTGTAAACGTGCACAAAACACATTAAATACCTCTAAAGTGACTCCCTGAATGAATTCAGGACATAGATTGGACATATTGAAATTTTTGGGATTTTTGCGCCACAGGGCCGGACCTGCGGATTTTCCACTGAAAATATGGGAAGAGTTAAATTCCTCCTATAGCCCTTATAATTACACCAAACTTTGTAAACGTGCACAAACACATTAAATACCTCTAAAGTGACTCCCTGAATGAATTCAGGACATAGATTGACATATTGAAATTTTTGGGATTTTTGCGCCACAGGGCCGGACCTGCGGATTTTCCTCTGAAAATATGGGAAAGCGTTAAATTCCTCCTATAGCCCTTATAATTACACCAAACTTTGTAAACGTGCACAAACACATTAAATACCTCTAAAGTGACTCCCTGAATGAATTCAGGACATAGATTGACATATTGAAATTTTTGGGATTTTTGCGCCACAGGGCCGGACCTGCGGATTTTCCTCTGAAAATATGGGAAGAGTTAAATTCCCTCCTATAGCCCTTATAATTACACCAAACTTTGTAAAACGTGCACAAACACATTAAATACCTCTAAAGTGACTCTCTGAATGAATTCAGGACATAGATTGACATATTGAAATATTAGGGATTTTTGTGTCACAGGGCCGGACCTGCGGATTTTCCACTGAAAATATGGGAAGAGTTAAATTCTTCCTATAGCCCCTTATAATTACACCAAACTTTGTAAACGTGCACAAACACATTAAATACCTCTAAAGTGACTCCCTGAATGAATTCAGGGACATAGATTGACATATTGAAATTTTTGGGATTTTTGCGCCACAGGGCCGGACCTGCGGATTTTCCTCTGAAAATATGGGAAGAGTTAAATTCCTCCTATAGCCCTTATAATTACACCAAACTTTGTAA
>NC_090735.1:160363500-160371000 GCF_036898095.1 Palaemon carinicauda | reverse complement strand
TATATATATATACACAAACATGTATAGGCTACATACCTACTAAACATATATATACATACATACACACTATACATATACAGTATATATATATATATATATATATATATATATATATACATATATATATATATATATATATGTAATATATAGATATTACTTGTTTAAAACACATGACCTACAGGTCACTGTGGAAGTAAGAGAAGTGTGAGAAATGCCATAGTCATATCATAAGCAGGATGCGAATGCCAAACCTCAGCAATGTAACATTTCTCATGAAGAATAAACACAACCAACCCCGTGAGAAAGAGTTGTCTACGAGAGCGGAACAAGTACCTTCCGGTATTAATGTTGTGTTTACTATAATCCATTAAGTGCTGATATAACTAAGTAAACTTTAACGTGAATATGGATATTTGTGGCAGTTCATTTTGAGATGTCATGCGGAATGGTCATCCGACCAAACCATCTATACTCCTGTGATGGAGATGTTAATTCTGTTTTTAAAGAATAAACTATTTTAAAGTTAACTTACCTAGACTTTACTTGAAGATGTAACATACCAAATCTAATCTACAACACATTGAAGATGACATTTGAAGGGAACCCAAATGTGTGTTAGTAACAGTAGCACACCAATAAATGGTGGCAGCGGTAAAACTCTAAGAACCAGAGAAAGATCTTCAAGAACCAGCGGTAAAACTCTAAGAACCAGAGAAAGATCTTCAAGAACCAGCGAATAAAACTCTAAGAACCAGAGAAAGATCTTCAAGAACCAGCGAATAAAACTTTAAGAACCAGAGAAAGATCTTCAAGAAATCAACAGTAATGAATCTACAATTTTGACTAAGTATCATAGTCCACCGAAGAAATGAAAATATTTAATACCAACAAATAAATGTTATACAAACTGAGAAACTGGATCTTCAATCAACATCCTAAGAAAACCAAGGACTGACATTCAACGTTTACTAAACATTGAAGAAACATATCCAGGAAGCACTACATTCAACGGAAATCGGACCGAAAACATTCACCCAAACATCAATAAGAAGAAACAATCCAGTGAGAGAGAGAGGAAATGACGACAACACCCTACGCCCATATAAATAGAAGCTAAGTACATTTTCCTTATTCATTTCAGTTTTGAGCAATGAAGTGTAGTTATCACGAGTCAATCGTCCATTATTGCTGGGGTGAGTTGTTTGCTAATCTTTAACTTTCTTTCATTTAAGGAAACTGTATTCAACTTCGAATTCTCGTCTAGAATTTTTTTTCTCTCTCTCTGTGCTAATTCCGTTTTCTTTCAGAAGTTCTCGGGAAATATCTTTGTATTCCATTTTCTTTCAGAAGTTCTCGGGAAATATCTTTGTATTAGTATCATTGTTTTGGGGGATTTTGTTATAATCTTTATCATTTAGTGCTTATGCGCTTACGCAGTGGACGTCTGTATTCATATAGATATTTTGATAGGATTGCAAGGAGTCGTAGAGATAGAAAAAGAAATACAGTAAACATGACGCCCCCTGTGAGCCCCACCCCTGGACCGAGTAACCCAACCCCAGGACATGGTAAACCCCCTCCCATTGTGACACTAGTAAATGCTCGCTCTGCAATCCTTCCTTTTGAAGGTCGAGTTAATGGGTTCTTGCCTCAGAATGTGGAGTCATGGATTTCATCCGTCGATGCCCATTTAAATGCTAAACAGATTATAGACCCATTTGTACAATTACAAGAAGCTAAAAGTTTTATAGACTTTTCTAAAGGAGATACGAGTGCGTATTTGAAGGGTGTTTCATTTCAAGAAGCAGTTACCTGGGATGATTTCAAAGTTAGGCTACGTGCGGTCTATGGAGGTGAGGAAGCCTTAGATGTAGTTTTAACATTAAGAAATACACTTAATCAAGCTACTATGACTCGGCTTAATGTTATTGAGAGAGCAGCTCTCATAGCCGATAGGCTTAACGAGTATCAAGATATTTTAGGTAATTACACTTGGGTTACTAGAGATAACATCTCCGTGAAAGATTTCTTACGATTAATGTATTTAACTTGCATGACACTTATGTTGCCTGAAGCTTTAGTGCGGTGTTTTGATAAAAAGTTAATGCCAGCAAGTACGGAATTGGATGTATATAAACAGATAAAGAAACATATGTCTAAGTGTCCTAATCTTGATCCCGTGTTTACATAAGTTTTTGCAAAAAATGAAACAAAGCCAAAACAAGTAAACGTAGTTAATAATAGTCAAGTTGCAGGAATGACGTGTTATAATTGCAAACGTCAAGGTCACTTGATTGCGGACTGCAGAACGAGATTCTGTGCGTTACATAATAGTTCGACTCATATAGTCAGTGCTACTCACGTAAGACACTACAGAATCCTAGAAATACTTACAGACTGAGCAAAGAAAAGATCAGAAATTAGAAAATATTATAAATGCTTTGAAAGGCAATCATAAGGAAAAGGAATATATAAAGTATAAGCAGCAGAATTATATAATCAAAGACAATATTCAGTGTAGAACCGTGACAAGGAAAACCCACAATACTGTACACCACATGTAACTAACGACCAAGTAGTGGTACCAATCTCACTTATTTCCATTGTCCTAAATCGGTTGCATGCAAATCCATTGCATGGACACCCGGGGTTCTCAATAATGTCACAGAAAGCCAAATCATTGTTTTATTGGCATACGATGCTTACAGATATAAAAAAACACATAGCTATTTGTCGCACATGTCAGGAAAACAAAGGGCATACGAAAACACCTGTCAGCCTAGGGGCTTATCCCGTGCCCAATCAACCCTTTGAAAGAATACATTCAGATTTATTAACAGGATTTTACGAGTCACAGAGAGGAAATAAGCACCTCTTAGTAATTGTAGATGCTTTAACTCGATATACAGAACTAATAGCGCTTAAAACTAAAACTGCGATCGAATGCGCTAGGAAGTTTTACGAGTGTTACATTTGTAAACATGGAATTCCACACATGATAATCTCAGACTCGGGTGGAGAATTTAATAATCACTTTCTTACTTCATTGTGTGAATTCCTTAGCATAAAGAAAATAAATACCATGATATATCACCCAGAGTCGAATGGGCTAGTGGAAAGAGCGAATAGGAAAGTTTTAAATATATTAAGAGTAACACTATGGGGATCAGACCCCAACTGGGATATTGCAATACCTGCGGTACTGAGTACTCTGAATCATTCATATATATCAATTAAAATGTCACCGCAAGAGGCATTGTATGGTACCCCAGTTAGAACGCTTTTCCATGTATTAACGCCTACAATTAATTTATCAAATCCTTTAAAAGAATGTATAAATGCAAGCAAAAGTCTTTTTGATATCCTTCGAAAGGATTTAGAAGAATCACAAATCATAATGAAAAGGCATGATAAAATAGCGAAGCCAACTAAAACTTATACCGTGGGTGATAATGTATACATACAGGTAAATATACGTAAAGGACTCAATTATAAACTAACACCTAAGTTTGAAGGCCCATTTAACATTTTGGAAACATTAACGCCCAATAGGTTTAGAGTTAAAAACGTATCCCAACCCACTGATGAGAGAACCGTACCATTGGCTCACATAAGAAATTAAAATAAGAGGGAAAGAAGTGAGGGAAAGATTTTTTATCTTTTTTTATTTATGTGAACATTATATGTTAAAAGTTTTTTCTTCTTCATACAGGAGTAATTACATATATTTTTCTCATTACAGGTTTCCAAGATGAAGTTTTTATTGTTAGGAGTGATATTGTTCGCTCAGACATTTTTCTAGTGTGGGATGAGCACTAAAACTAAAAGTATAGATTTTAAGTATGACACTATAGTTGAAAGACAAGAAGACAATTTTATTACATCAAGTAACGTAGTTGTTGAAGTGCGTATGCAAGCAATTTTTCTCCCAGAGAATGACGTCACTAGCTTAAAGAGCGCCATTTCAAGGTTTGCTGTTTCATTAAATAAAATGCATAGAAGACACTCCTTTTAATACAGAGTTCGCTTGCATCAACACTAAAAGTTGCAGAGATGCTATCCGACGACTTGCAAAATAAGACTTACGAGGCAGAATCTTTGGCTCGTGACCTTTTGATGTGGACAGTAGGACACGATAATCTTGAGAAACATAAACCGTTTATTTTTGCTGCACTAAACATCTTTGGTTCTATTGCAAGTTTAGGCTTAGGAATTTCCAATCGTCTTAAGATTAGTAATCAAAATAAGAAAATTGAGTTTTTGACTCATGAAAATGAATTGATTATGTCAGAACTAAGGAATCAGTTAGCTTCAATCAATCAAATTATGAGTTTGGTAAACGAACATTCTAGTAATATCAGTCAGATTATGGAAGTACAAGATTTGTTGGCAACGTTAACGTATTATGATTCAAAAATAGATCACATACATAATAGAATTGCACATTTCATTGAGAAATCCAAAGACTATGTGAAAGCTATCACGTTAGCGACTAAAGGTGTCCTGTCACCGCATTTGTTGCCAATAAGAGACTTAAACTTAATTGTGGAGAACGGACGGGAGAAATTAGGTTATGTTCCTTTGTTAGACGCACATAGGTTAGAATTTTATTGCAGCCTAATTACAGTAAGCGCTGAAAATCACAGGATTATGATTACAATTCCCTTTGATTCTTCCGATGCCTGGCAATCTTACAGGACATCACCATTTCCGACTTTCATGACGAATCACTCAAATCCAGTAATATCCAGTTTGACAGGACACGTATTGATTTCTCCAGACAAGGAAACATATACGGTCATTAAAGACTTAAATCAATTAACTCACTGTTCAGACGCAATGGATAAAAAATATGTACAGCTGACTCCTTTGAATTCCATAAAAACTTAATGGATTCATGCGAGTCAGGTATAGTGCTAGACGGTGCTCTCTCCCATACACAAGAAAATTGTCTGGAAAAGCTTTATCCCTTTGACAATAATAAGTTCAATTGCAGACTGAACAACGGCTCGTGGATACGATACGACAAGGCCAGCTTCAATGTATCATGCCCGGACGGATCCACGTCCTATTTATGTATGCATATATATATATATATATATATATATATATCTACGGAATGTATGGTTCATGGAATCAAGGCTATCATCAGAGAACGAGCCTACTTCGCTAATTTCAAGTGGTCGACAACAATTCCATCTTTACCTCTCCCATACAATGCACGTGTGGCTAAGCGGTTGATGAAATTGACCGAGATGGACCACCCGACACCGACTTACGCAGAACGTCGATTCTACGTGTTACTAGCAGTAATCAGCGTTACGGTTTTGATATTTATCGCCGTTAACATCCTTGTTTGGCGTAGGTTAAAGAGAAATAAATTGGAGCTCAAACAGAACGTTTTGCCCTGTCCAGACAAAACTCCTTATTTAATTCAATTTAAAGCCGTTTGAAACTGGCCCCTTCATTCGTTCAAAGGAGTAAAATTGTCTTGGAAAAGTGTTGTGCACGAAAAGCAGTTAGTACGCTAGTAATATGTAATTGAAGAGACTATAGAACATTTGCATTTTAAAAAACATTTAAAATCTAAATCATTTTTTGGGCATCTAATAAAATATATAAGCCACCCTATATATAAATATATATATATATATATATATATATGTACGAAACCGTGGTACATGTACGTACCAGGAATGCATGTTTGTGCACTAAAATTGTATCTTTACCAAGGTAACAAATATTTTTATTAGTTACCGTATTATAATAATCTATATTTTTGACAAAGGTAACAACTATTCTTTAACAAAGTTACCGAATCATATGTATATCAGTATTTTTTTTTGTTGGTACCATATAATCGTTTGCTAGCAATGTACCATATATATCATCTGTATTTATCATGCGTTTTTTCTTTGTTTTGGCAATATTTGTTAAGTATGCATTTTCATTTTTTTTTAATGTGCCTATTTAAACATTCGTCCTCATTTGCTTATGGCTAAAGTTGAAAAAGAAATAAATAATATATATATATATCCAGTCACACTCCTAGTAAACATATTTTGACGTATTGTTAAATTTTCAAAAATTTAGGTAGCTGACCGAGCTAATGTAATATATAGATATTACTTGTTTAAAACACATGACCTACAGGTCACTGTGGAAGTAAGAGAAGTGTGAGAAATGCCATAGTCATATCATAAGCAGGATGCGAATGCCAAACCTCAGCAATGTAACATTTTTCATGAGGAATAAACACAATCAACCCCGTGAGAAAGAGTTGTCTACGAGAACGGAACAAGTACCTTCCGGTATTAATGTTGTTTACTATAATCCATTAAGTGCTGATATAACTAAGTAAACTTTTACGTGAATATGGATATTTGTGGCAGTTCATTTTGAGATGTCATATGGAATGGTCATCCGACCAAACCATCTATACTCCTGTGATGGAGATGTTAATTCTGTTTTTGAAGAATAAACTATTTTAAAGTTAACTTACCTAGACTTTACTTGAAAATGCAACATACCAAATCTAATCTACAACACATTGAAGATGACATTTGAAGGGAACCCAAATGTGTGTTAGTAACAGTAGCACACCAATATATATATATATATATATATACATTTGTATGTATTTATATTATGCTTGCATGTAAGTATTTGTATTATTTTTGTATGTTTATGTGTGCTTATATATAGGTATATATATACTATATATGTAGTGTGTGCATATATACACGTTTGTATATATATATATATATATATACAGTATATATATATACATATATATATATATATATATATACTGTATATATATATATATATATATATATATACTGTATATATATATATGTATATATATATATATATGCATTTATATATATATATATATATATATTTATGCTGTATATATATATATATATATATATATTTATGCTGTATATATATATATATATATTTATGCATGCATTTATATATATATATATATATACACACAGTAGGGTCCCGAATTAAGCGTGTTCGAATTACACGATTCCCCTTTTCCGCGATCGCTATTTTTCAAAAATAAATTTTCTGTATCTGCGAGGCTGTTCAAAGTTCGCGAGTCAATCACTACAAAATGTATCAAATCTATTGTCTTTTTAAGTATATTGGTAGCCCTAAATACGGTGATTTATAATAAATGTTACAAAACAATATCAACATTACATTTCATTAACATAATTTCATAATGAATAGCCTATTTAAGGATAAAATTCCACATCAACAATGAAATCAACTGTTAACTGTGCGAGTCCAGCTGACAAAATGTAAACAGAAATGTGGTTACGTTCTCGGCAATCTTTATCTTTCTCCAACCTTACGATAATTGTAATGGTAGTGTTAATGATGGTATATTTAAGCATTATTTTTGTTAAGTACAGTATATTTAAAAGCCTTATTTTTCCCTCTGGGCGTTCAAGGTTTTCACGAGTAGACTGGGTTCATTTATCG
>NC_090735.1:160356000-160358500 GCF_036898095.1 Palaemon carinicauda | reverse complement strand
TTGGTGATGGGACTTTTTTCTCCCCGTATGTGTCACGTTTTCAGAGGGTTGGTACATTTTCAGAGCGTTGGTGATGGGACTTTTTCTCCCCGTATGTGTCACATTTTCAGAGCGTTGGTGATGGGACTTTTTTCTCCCCGTATGTGTCACGTTTTCAGAGGGTTGGTGATGGGACTTTTTTCTCCCCGTATGTGTCACATTTTCAGAGCGTTGGTGATGGGACTTTTTTCTCCCCGTATGTGTCACATTTTCAGAGCGTTGGTGATGGGACTGTTTTTTTCTCCATGTATATGTGTATATTTTTTCATCTTATTTTAGGTATTCTATAGAAAAATGGAGGATGGAGAGTCAAAGCCAAATGCAGAGGCCTAGTAATCATTGATTTTTATAAGTAAAAGTAGGCCCTAAGCCTAATTCCGTAAAGTAAAATACATGGTTATTAGGTTTGACAGGGGTAGACCTTGGTGGGGCTTCCACCCTTCATTGTAAGGGTTTTTTTGTGTGTGTGTGTGGGGTGGGCATTTTCCCATTTTGAGAGGGTTGGTGATGGGAAAGTTTCTTCTCCCTGTTTATGTGTGTGTATATATATATATATATATATAATATAATATATATATATATATATATATTTATATATATATATGTGTGTGTGTGTGTATATATTTATATATATATATATATATATATGTATGTATATATATATATATATATATGTGTGTGTGTGTGCGTATATATATGTGTATATATATATATATATGTATGTTTAAATATATATATATATATATATATAAACATATATATATATATATATATTTATATATATATATATATATGTTTATATATGCGTATGTTCTGTACATATATATATATATATATATACATATATATATATATACAGTAGGGTCCCGAATTAAGCGTGTTCGAATTACACGATTCCCCTTTTCCGCGATCGCTATTTTTCAAAAATAAATTTTCTGTATCTGCGAGGCTGTTCAAAGTTCGCGAGTCAAGCACTACAAAATGTATCAAATCTATTGTCTTTTTAAGTATATTGGTAGCCCTAAATACGGTGATTTATAATAAATGTTACAAAACAATATCAACATTACATTTCATTAACATAATTTCATAATGAATAGCCTATTTAAGGATAAAATTCCACATCAACAATGAAATCAACTGTTAACTGTGCGAGTCCAGCTGACAAAATGTAAACAGAAATGTGGTTACGTTCTCGGCAATCTTTATCTTTCTCCAACCTTACGATAATTGTAATGGTAGTGTTAATGATGGTATATTAAAGCATTATTTTTGTTTAGTACAGTATATTTAAAAGCCTTATTTTTCCCTCTGGGCGTTCAAGGTTTTCACGAGTAGACTGGGTTCGTTTATCGGCAGTGAATAGCCTAAACTTCGTCAATATTTTGTCATATTTTAAACAGTATACATTTGATTTGCAAAAATTGGTTTTGCAAATCAAATGTATACTGTTTAAAATATGACAAAATATTGACGACTCGTTACCGAAGTTTAGGCTATTCACTGCCGATAAACGATAACAAACCCTTTAATGCAAACTAACTGTATCCTTTGATATTCCTCTATATTTATCACGAATTCCTACTATACCTCCTCAGACACTCTTATTTCAAATATCTAAATTATTCTTATCACAACTAACACCATCTAGTCATTTTCATTCCATTATATCTATTATTCCTCTGGATCTTATTCCCTTTCCTTATTCTGTTTATTCGATGGGATTCGTTTTTCCCTTTACCGTCTTTCAGAATCTATTTTTAGCCACTGGCAACCAAATCCCCCCTTCCCCCGTCTCCTACCGTCTCCCCTGCGAGTCCACCCAGCCTATCTCATCACTCCCCCCCCACCTTCATCCTCCCCTGTTCTAGGTCTGTAACCTTCTGCGTCATAATATCTCTCTCTCTCTCTCTCTCTCTCTCTCTCTCTCTCTCGTTATACAATACAGTACTTACAAACAGATGAAGAAACCAAAATCGGTTTTCTTGAAGTGTCAATTAAATACAAAACGAAAAAATTATACCGTGTATACATCCATTTCAATCATAGCTTAAAATACGGTAACCAATTTCGTCCGCAAACCACTATTTTTTAGGAAACACCATTCTATTCCAGAAAATTTTTACTCTTTAAATGTCAATTGCGCTAAAATAAAACATGTACTTATGTTGTTAAATTCCGGGTGTGTTTTAAAAATCGAGTATTGCTAACTTATTTTTGTTTTACTTTTGGCTGTGATCACATCAGCTGATGTCTACCTTCCGCACGAATACAATAACAAAGAATTGTTTACACCATTTCTTAACTTATTCAAACCATCTATACAGTTAATATTAAATAAACACCAATGTGTTATAACCTATCATATTTATTGTTTAGTACTTTAAAACCATCCCTCTCTCTCTCTCTCTCTCTCTCTCTCTCTCTCTCTCTCACACATCGAACGTTATAGCGGTAACCT